>NW_027521103.1:0-97527 GCF_052094955.1 Ictidomys tridecemlineatus | reverse complement strand
CCATGAGATAGGCCTGGGAGTCATGGCTTAGAGTGACTGTGGAAGTCACAGGTGCTCACAAAGCCAAAAGAGAGCAGGGTGAGGAGAGAGGGCCTGATGGACTGTGCGGAAAAGAAGGTGTCCAGAAGGAGGCTCACCAGCTATCAGTAATCATTCTGCACCACAGTGTCAAATCACTGCTCTCTGTACCAGGCCTTCTGCACCCCAGTCTAAAACCTCTGCTCTCTATAACAGTCTTTCTGCACCCCAGTCGACAACCTGTGCTCCATGCAACAATCCTTCTCCACACCAGTCTCCAAGTTCTGCTCTCTGAAACACTCTTTCTGCGCCCCAGTCTCAAACATCTGCTCTCTGCAACAGTCCATCTGCACCTCAGTCTGAAAACTCTGCTCTCTGCAACAATCATTCTGCAACCCAGTCTCCAACCTCTGATCTCTGTAACATTCCTTCTGCACCTCAGTCTCCAAACTCTGCTCTCTATAATATCCTTCTGAACACCAGTCTCCAAACTCTGATATCTGTAACAGGCCTTCTGCACCCCAGTCTCCAACCTCTGCTTCCTGCAAGAATCCTTCTGTACCCCAGTCTCCAAGTTCTGCTCTCTAACAGAGTCCTTCTGCACCCCACTCTCGAACATCTGCTCTCTGCAACAGTCCTTCTGCACCCCAGTTTCCAAAGTCTGGTCTCTGTAACAGGCCTTCAGCACCCCAGTCTCCAACCTCTGCTCTCTGAAACAGGCCTTCTTCACCCCAGTCTTCAACCTCTTCTCTCTGAAACGATCATTCTGCACTTCAGTCTTCAACCTCTGCTCTCTGAAACGGTCCATCTGCACCTCAGTCTCCAAAATCTGCTCTCTGTAAGATACTTCTGCACCCCAGTGTCCAAACTCTGCTCTCTGTAACAGTCCTTCTGCACCCCAGTATCCAACCTCTGCTCTCTTTAACAAAACTTCTGCACCTCAGTCTCAAATCTCTGCTCTCTGCAATGGTTCTTCTGCACCCCAGTGTCCAACCTCTGTTCTCTGCAACAGTCCTTCTGCACCTCAGTCTCCAACCTCTGCTCTCTGTAACAGTCTTTCTGCACCCCAGTCTCAACTCTATGCTCTGTGCAATATTTTTTCTTCACCCCAGTATCCAAACTGTGCTCTCTGTAACTGTCCTTCTGCACCCCAGTCTCCAACCTCTGCTCTCTGCAACGATACTTATTCACCCCAGTCTTCAAACTCTGCTCTCTGTAACAGTCTTTCTGCATCTCAGTCTCTCATGCCTGCTGTCTATAAAAATCTTTTTGCAACTCAATCTCCAACATCTGCTCTCTGTAACAGTCCTTCTGCACCTCAGTATCTAACCTCTGCTCTCTGTAATGATCCTTCTGCACTTCAGTCTCCAACCAATGCTCTCTGTAACATGCCTTCTGCACTGCAATCTCCAACCTCTGCTGTCTGTAACAGTTCTTCTGCACTCCAGTCTTCAAGCTCTACTCTCTGTTACAGTCCTGCTCTACCCGAATCAAACCTCTGCACAGTGTAACAATCATTCTGAACCCCAGTATCAAAACTCTGCTTTCTTTATCAGTTCTTCTGAAGCAGAATATCCAAAATCTGCTCTCTGTAACACTCCTTATGCAACCCAGTCTCCATTCTCTGCTCTCTGTAAGAATCCTTCTGCACCCCAGTCTCCAACCTCTGCTCTCTGTAAAACTCCTTCTGCACTTCAGTCTCCAACCTCTGCTCTCTGTGAAAGTCCTTCTGCATCCCAGTCTCCAACATCTGCTCTCTGCAATGATCCTTCTTCTCCCCAGGCTCCAACCTCTGCTCTCTGCAATGGTCCTTCTGCACCCCAGTCTCCAAACTCTGCTTTCTGTAACAGTCCTTCTGTACCGCAGTCTCCAACCTCTTCTCTCTGTAACGGTCCTTCTCCACCCAAATTGCCAACTTCTTCTTTCTTTAATAGTGCTTCTGCACCTCAGACTCAAACTTATGCTCTCTGTAACAGTCCATCTGCACCTCAGTCTGAAACCTGTGCTCTCTGCAACGATCCTTCTGTACCCCAGTCTCTCTGTCACAGTCCTTCTGTAAACTCTGCTCTCTGTAAAAGTCCTTCTGAACCTCAGTCTCCAAACTCTGCTCTCTGTAACATCCTTCTGCAAAAATTTCGCCAAACTCTGCTCTATGTAACAGTCCTTCTGCACCCCAGTCTTCAAACTCTGCTCTCTGTAACAGGCCTTCTGCACCCCAGTCTTATAACTTTGATCTCTTTAATAGGCCTTCTGCACCCAAGTCTCCAACCTCTGCTCTCTGCAGTGATTCTTCTGCATGCCAGGATCCAACATCTGCTCTGCAACAGTACTTCTGCACCTCAGTCTGAAAACGCTGCTCTCTGCAACAATCTTTCTGCACCCCAGTCTTAAACCTCTCTCTTGTAACACTTCTTCTGCACCTCTGTCTCCAAAATGCTCTCTGTAACAGTCCTTCTGTACGGCAGTCTCCAACCTCTTCTCTCTATAACGGTCCTTCTGCACCCCAATTTCCAACCTCTGCTCTCTGTAAGAGTCCTTCTAAGCCTCAATCTGAAACTTCTGCTCTCTGCAACAATCCTTCTAAACAACAGTCTCCAAACTGTGCTTTCAGTAACAATCCTTCTACACCCCAGTCTCCAACATCTGCTCTCTTTAGCAGGTTTTCTGCAACCCTGTCTCAAAACTCTGCACTCTGTAACAGGCCTTCTGCACCTCAGTCTCCAACCTCTGCTCTCTGCAAAAGTCCTTCTACACCCCAGTCTTCAACATCTGTTCTCTGCAATGATCCTTCTGCATCCCAGTCTCCAACGTCTGCTCTCTGTTAGATCCTTCTGAACCCAGTTTTCAAAACTTTGCTCTCTGTAACAGTCATTCTGATCTCAGTCTCCAACCTCATCACTCTGCAACGGCCCTTGTGCACCCCAGTATCCAACCTCTGTTCTCTGCAGCAGTCCTTCTGCACCCCAGGCAACACACTCTGCTCTCAGTAACAGTCCTTCTGCACCCCAGTCTCCAAACTCTACTTTCCGTAACAGTTATTCTGCACCCCAGTCCAAAACCTCTGCTTTCTGTAACAGTCCTTCTGAACCTCAGTCTCCAATCTCTGCTCTCTGCAACAGTCCTTCTGCACCCCAGTCTCCAACCTCTGCTCTCTGCAACCATCTTATTATACCCAAGTATCCAACATCTGCTCTCTGCAACGATCCTTCTGCATCTCAGTCTCCAACGTCTGCTCTCTGCAACAGTCTTTTTACACCCCAGTCTCCAACCTCTGCTCTCTGCTACAGTCCTTTTGCACCCCAGTCTCCAACCTCTGCTCTCTGCAACATTTCTTCTGCACCCCAGTCTCCAACCTGTGCTCTCTGAAACTATCCTACTGAACCTTGGTCTCCAAACGCTGCTCTCTGTAGAGATCCTTCTGCACCTCAGTCTCCAACCTCTGCTCTCTGCAATAATCCTTCTGCATCCCAGTCGCCAACATCTGCTCTCTGCAACGGTCCTTCTGCACCCCAGTCTTCAAACTCTGCTCTCTGTAACAGTCTTTCTGTACAGCAATCTCCACTCTTCTCTCTATAACGGTCCTTCTGCACCCCAATTTCCAACCTCTCCTCTCTGTAACAGCCTTTCTCAGCCTCAATCTAAAAATTCTGCTCTCTTCAACAATCATTATAATCCCCAGTCTCCAAACTGTTCTATCTGAAACAATCCTTCTGCACCCCAGTCTCCAAAATCTGCTTTCTGTAACAAGTTTTTGGCAACCCAGTCTCCAAACTCTGCTCTCTGTAACAAGCCTTCTGCATCCCAGTCTTCAACCTCTGCTCTCTGAAACAGTCCTTCTACACCCCAGTCTCAATCCTTTGCTCTCTGCAAGGATCATTCTGCATCCCAGTCTCCAAAGTCTGCTCTCTGTAAGATCCTTCTGCACCCCTTTCTCCAAACTTTGCTCTCTGTAACAGTCATTCTGCAGCTCAGTCTCCAACCTCTGCTCTCTGCAACAGTCCTTCTGCACCCCAGTCTTCAACCTCTGCTCTCTGCAAACGTCTTATTATAAACCAGTATCCAACATCTGATATCTGCAAATATTTTCCTCCATCCCAGTCTCCAAGGTCTGCTCTCTGAAACAGTCCTTCTACACACCAATCTCCAACCTCTGCTCTCTGCTACAGTCCTTCTGCACCTTAGTCTCCAACCTCTGCTCTCTTCAACATTTATTTTGCACTCCAGTCTCCAACCTGTGCTCTATGAAACTATCCTACTGCACCCCGGTTTCCAAACTCTGCTCTCTGTAAAGATCCTTCTGCACCTCAGTCTCCAACCTCTGCTCTCTGCAACAGTCCTTCTGCACCCCAGTCTCCAAGCTCGGCCCTCTTTAACAGTCCGTCTGCACATCAGTGTCCATCCTCTGCTCTCTTTAAGGATCCTTCTGCACCTCATTCTCCAACCTCTGCTCTCTGCAACAGTCCTTCTGCACCCCAGTCTCCAAGCTCCGCCCTCTTTAACAGTCCGTCTGCACATTAGTGTCCATCCTCTGCTCTCTGTAAGGATCCTTCTGCACCTCATGTCCAAACTCTGCTCTCTGTAACACTCCTTCTGCACCCCAGTCGTTAACCTCTGCTCCCTGTAAGAATCCTTTGACACCCCTGTCTTCAACCTCTCCTCTCTGTAAGGATCCTTCTGCACCTCGGTATCCAAACTCTGCAATCTGTAACTGTCCTTCTGCACCCCAGTCTCCAACCTCTGCTCTCTGTATCAGTCCTTCTGCACCCAAGTCTCCAAACTCTGCTCTCTGCAACATTTCTTCTCCACCCTAGTCTCCAACCTGTGCTCTCTGTGACAGTCCTTCTGCACGCGAGTATCCAACATCTGCTCTCTGCAACGATCCTTCTTCTACCCAGTCTCCAAACTCTGCTCTCTGTAAAAGTCCTTTTGTATCGCAGTCTCCAACCTCTTCTCTTTGTAACGGTCCATCTGCTCTTTAATTGCCAACCCCTGCTTTCTGTAACAATCCTTCTGCACCTCAGTCTCCAACCTCTTCTCTTTGTAACAGTACTTCTGTACCTCAGTCTCCAATCTCTGCTCACTGCAACATTCCTCTGCACCCCAGTCTCCAAACTGTGCTCTCTGTAACTGTCTTTCTGACCCAAGTCTCCAAACTCTGCTCTCTGTAACGATCCTTCTGCACCTCAGTCTCAAACCTCTGATCTCTGCAACGATCCTTCTGCACCTCAGTTTCCAACCTCTGCTCTCTGAAACGATCCTTCTGCACCACAGTTTCCAAACTCTACACTTTGTAAAAGTCCTTCTACAACTAGTCTCCAACCTCTTCTCTCTGTACCAATCCTTCTGCACCTCAGTCTCCCACCTCTGCTCTCTGTAACGGTCCTTCTGCACCTCAGTCTTCAAACTCTGCTCTCTATAACATGCTTACTGCACCCCAGTCTCCAACCTCTGCTCACGGTAACAGTTCTTCTGAACCTCAATCTTAAATCTCTGCTCTCTGTAACATTCTTTCTGCACCCCAGTCTCCAAACATCTTTTCTCTGCAAAGATACTTCTGAACCTCAGTCTCCAATCTCTGCTCTCTGCAACAGTCCTTCTGCACCCCAGTCTCCAGACTTTGCTCTCTGTAAAGGTCCTTCTGCACCCTAGTATCCAACATCTGCTCTCTACACCAATCCTTCTGCACCAAAGTCTCCAAACTCTGCCCTCTAAAACGGTCCTTCTGCACCCCAATTGCAAACTTTTGCTTTCTATAACAGTCCTTCTGCACCTCAGATTCTAAACTCTTCTCTCTGTAACAGTCTTTCTAAGCCTCAGTCTGAAACCTCTGCTGTCTGCAACAATCTTTCTGCACCCCAGTCTCTAAACTGTGCTATATGTAACAATCCTTCGGCACACCAGTCTTCAACCTCTGCTCTCTGTAACAGGTCTTCTGCACCCCAGTCTCCAGACTCTGCTCTCTGTAACAGGCATTCTGCTTCCCAGTCTCCAACCTCTTCTCTCTGCAGCGATTCTTCTGCACATCAGTCTCCAACTTCTGCTCTCTGCAACAGTCCTCCTAAAC
Source organism: Ictidomys tridecemlineatus (assembly GCF_052094955.1). Taxonomy (NCBI): domain Eukaryota; kingdom Metazoa; phylum Chordata; class Mammalia; order Rodentia; family Sciuridae; genus Ictidomys; species Ictidomys tridecemlineatus. The sequence goes on along the minus strand of NW_027521103.1, from coordinate 91,445 downwards.
CGCAGTCTCCAACGTCTGCTCTCTGCAATGATCCTTCTGAATCCCAGTCTCTAACAACTGTTCTCTGCAACAGTACTTCTGCACCCCAGTCTACAACTTCTGCTCTCTGCTACAGTACTTCTGCAACCCAGTCTCCAAACTCTGCTCTCTGCAACATTTATTCTGCACCCAAGACTCCAACCTGTGCTCTCTGTAACTGTCCTGCTGCAACCAAGTCTTCAAACTCTGCTCTCTGTAGCGATTTTTATGCACCTCATTCTCCAACCTGTTCTCTCTGTAACGATCCATCTACACCCCAGTCCCCATTCTCTGCTCTCTGTAAGAATCCTTTTGCACCCCAGTCTCCAACCTCTCCTCTCTGTAAAAGTCATTCTGCACCTCAGTCTCCAAATTCTGCAATCTGTAACAGTCCTTCTGCACCCCAGTCTCAAGCCTCTGCACTCAGAAATGATCTTTCTGCACCTCAGTTTCCAAACTCTGCTCTCTTTAATAGTCCTTCTGCACCCCAGTCTCCAACATATGCTCTCTACAAAGATCCTTCTTCTTCACAGGCTCCAACCTCTGCTCTCTGCAACGGTCCTTTTACATCCCAGGATACAAAATCTGCTCTCTGAAACAGTCCTTCTGCACCTCAGTCTAAAAACTCGGCTCTCTGCAAAAATCCTTCTGCACCCGAGTTTTCAAACATTACTCTCTTTAACAGTCCTTCTTAACCTCAGTGTACAAAATGCTCTCTGTAATATCCTTCTGCAACCTAATCAGGAAATTGTGCTATCTTTAACAGTCCTTCTTCACCTCAGTCTACAAACTCTTCTCTCTGTAACAGGCCTTCTGCACCCATTCTCCAATCTCTGCTCTCTGTAACAGGCCTTCTGCACCCCAGTCTCCATCCTTTTCTCTCTGCAAGGATCCTTCTTAAACTCAGTCTCCAACGTCTGCTCTGTGCAACAGACTTTCTGCACCCCAGTCTCCAACTTCTGCTCTCTGCAAGGATCCTTTTGCATCCCAGTCTCCCACGTCTGCTTTCTGCAACAGTCCTTGTGCACCTCAGTCTCCAACCTCTGCTCTCCGCTACAGTCCTTCTTCACCCCAGTCTCAAAACTCTGCTCTCTGCAACATTTCTTCTGCACCCCTGTCTTCAACCGGTGCTCTCTGTAACTGTCCTGCTGCACCGCAGTCTCCAAACTCTGCTCTCTGTAGCTATCCTTCTGCACCTCATTCTTCAACCTCTGCTCTCTGCAAGATCCTTCTCCACCTCAATCTCCAAGCTCTGCAATCTCTAACGGTCCTTCTGCACCCCAGTCTCCAACATCTGCTCTCTGAAATGATCCTTCTGCACCTTAGTCTCCAACTTCTGCTCTCTGTAACAAACCTTCTGCACCCCACTCTCCAAACTCTACACTCTGTTACAGGCCTTCTGCAACCCAGTTTACAACCTCTTCTCTCTGCAACGATCCTTCTTCACCTCAGTCTCCATCCTCTTTTCTCTGCAACTGTCCTTCTGCACCCTAGTCTGTTTCCTATGCTCTCTGTAAGAATCCTTCTGCACCCCAGTCTCCAACCACTCCTTTCTGTAACAGTCCTTCTGCACCTCAGTGTCCAACCTCTGCTCGCTGTAATGAACCTTCAGCACCTCAGTCTCCAACCGCTGCTCTCTGTAACAGGCCTTATTAACCCCATTCTCCAACCAATGCTTTCTTGATCAGTCCTTTTGCACACCAGTATCCTAACTCTGCTCTCTGTAACAGTCCTTCTGCACCCCAGTCTCCATCTGTGCTCTCTGTTACTGTCCTTCTGCACCCGAGTCTCCAAACTCTGCTCTCTGTAACGATCTATCTGCACCACAGTCTGAAACCTCTGCTCTCTGCAATGATCCTTCTGCACCCCAGTCTCCAACCTCTGCTCTCTGTAGAGTCCTTCTGCACTTCAGTCTCCAATCTCCGCTCTCTGTAACAATCCTTCTGCTCCTCAGTCTCCATCCTCTGATATCTGTAACAATCCTTAAGCACACCCGTCTTTAACCTCTTCTCTGTAACAGGTCTTCTGCACCCTGTCTCCAGACTGTGCTCTCTGTAACAGGCCGAATGCAACCCAGTCTCCAACCTCTTCTCTCTGCAATGATCCTTCTCCACCTCAGTCTCCAACCACTGCTCTCTGCAACAGGCCTTCTGCACCCAAGTCTCCAAACTCTGCTCTCTGTAAGATCCTTCTTCACCCCGGCCTCCAAAGTTTGCTCTCTATAACAGTCTTTCTGCACCTCAGTCTCCAAAATCTGCTTTTTGCTACGGTCCTTCTGCACCCCAGTATCCAACCTCTGTCTACTGAAACAGTCCTTCTGCACCCCAGACTCCAAACTCTGCTCCCTGTAACAGTTCTTCTGTACCACAGTCTTTAACCTCTGCTGTCTGTAACGTTCCTTCTGCACCCCAGTCACCAAACTCTACTTTCAATATCAGTTATTCTGCACTCCAGTCTCCAACCTCTGCTTTCTGAAACAGTCCTTCTGCACCTCAGTCTCCAAGCTCTTCTCTCTGCAACAGTCCTTCTACACCCCAGTCTCTAAACTCTGCTCTCTGCAACGATCCTTCTGCACCCCAGTCTCTAACGTCTTCTCTCTGCAACAGTCCTTCTGCACCCAAGTCTGCAAACTCTGCTCTCTGTAACAATCCTTCTGCCCCTCAGTCTCAAAACTCTGCTCTATGTAACTAAACTTCTGTACATCAGTCTCCAACCTCTGCTCTCCGCAATAGTCCTTCTGCACTCCAGTCTCCAAACTCTGCTCTCTGCAACAGTTCTTTTTCACCCCAGTCTCCAACCTCTTCTCTCTGCAAAAGTCCTTCTATACCCCAGTCTCCAACCTCTGCTCTCTTCAACAGTCCTTCTGCACCAAAGTATCCAAACTCTGCTCTCTGTAAGATTCTTCTGCACTCCAGTATCCAAACTCGGCTCTCTATAACATTCCTTCTCCACGCCATTCTTTAACCTCTACTTTCTGCAAATGTCCTGCAACACCCCAGTCTCCAACCTCTGTCCTCTGCAACACTCCTTCTGCTTCTCATTCTACAACTTCTGCTCCTTGCAACAGTCCTTCTGCACTTCAGTCTCCAAAATCTGTTCTCTATAACAATCCTTCTGCATCTCAGACACCAAACTCTCTTCTCTGCAACTGTCCTTCTGCACCTCAGTCTCCAACCTCCACTCTCTGTAACAGTCCTTCTGCACTTCACTCTCTAACCTCCGCTCTCTGCAACAGTCCTTCTGCACCTCAGTCTCCAACCTCTGCTCTCTGTAACAATCCTTCTGCACCCCAGTCTCCAAACTCTGCTTTCTGTATCAGTCCTATTAACCCCAGTCTCAAACCTCTGCTCTCTGTATATATTCTTCTGCACCTCAGTCTCCAACCTCTGCTATCTGTTACAGTTTTTCTATACCGCAGTCTCCAAACTCTCGTCTTACTTACGGTCCTTTTGCACCCCAATTTCCAACCACTTCTTTCTGTAACAGTTCTGCTGCACCTCAGTGTCCAATCTCTGCTCTCTGTAACAGTCCTTCTACACATCAGGCTCCAACCTCTGCTCTCTGTAACAGTCCATCTGCACCTCAGTCTGCTCTCTGCATGATCTTTCTGCACCTGAGTCTCCAACCACTGCTCCACCTCAACCTCAGTCTCCAAACTCTGCTCTCTGTAAGATCTTTCAGGAACTCAGTATATAAGCTCTGCTCTCTATAACAGTCCTTCTGCACCCCAGTCTCCAACCTCTGCTCTCTGCAACGATCCTTCTGCACCCCAGTCTCCAACTTCTGCTCTCTGCAATGATCCTACTGCACCCCAGTTTCCAACCTCTGATCTCTGCAACAGTCATTCTGCATCTCAGTCTCCAACTTCTGCTCTCTGTATGATCCTTCTACACCCCTGTCTCAAAACTCTGCTTATTTCAACGATCGTTCTGCACCCCAGTGTCCAACCTCTCCTCTATGTAACAGGATTTGCACCTCAGTCTTCAAACTCTGCTCTCTGCAACAGTCCTTCTCCACCCCAGTCTCCAAATTCTGCTCTCTCTAAGACTCCTTCTGCACCTCAGTCTCTAACCTCTGCTCTCTGCAACATTCCTTCTGCAGCCCAGTCTCCATCCGCTGCTCTCTGCAACAGTCCTCTGCACCCCAGTCTCCAAACTCTGCTCTCTATAACAATCCTTCTGCACCTCAGTCTCCAACCTCTGCTCTCTGTTACAGTCCATCTGCACCTCAGACTGACACTTCTGCTCCCTACATGATCCTTCTGCACCCCAGTCTCCAAGCACTGCTCTCTGTAACAGTCCACCTGTACCTCAGTCTCCAACCTCTGCTCTCTATAACAGTCTTTGTGCACCCCAGTCTCCAACCTCTCCTCTCTGTAACAGGCCTTCTGCACGCCAGTCTTTAAACTCTCCTCTCTGTAGCAGGCCTTCTGCACCCCAGTCTTAAACCTCTGCTCTCTGCAACGATCCTTCTGCACCCCATTCTCCAACCTCTGCTCTCTGCAATGATCCTACTGCACCCCAGTCTCCAACCTCTGATCTCTGCAACAGTCCTTCTGCATCTCAGTCTCCAACTTCTGCTCTCTGTATGATCCTTCTACACCCCTGTCTCAAAACTCTGCTTATTTCAACGATCGTTCTGCACCCCAGTGTCCAACCTCTCCTCTATGTAACAGGATTTGCACCTCAGTCTTCAAACTCTGCTCTCTGCAACAGTCCTTCTCCACCCCAGTCTCCAAATTCTGCTCTCTCTAAGACTCCTTCTGCACCTCAGTCTCTAACCTCTGCACTCTGCAACATTCCTTCTGCAGCCCAGTCTCCATCCTCTGCTCTCTGCAGCAGTCCTTCTGAACACCAGTCTCCAAACTCTGCTCTCTATAACAATCCTTCTGCACCTTAGTCTCCAACCTCTGCTCTCTGTAACAGTCCATCTGCACCTCAGACTGACACCTCTGCTCCCTACATGATCCTTCTGCACCCCAGTCTCCAAGCACTGCTCTCTGAAACAGTCCACCTGTACCTCAGTCTCCAACCTCTGCTCTCTATAACAGTCCTTCTGCACCCCAGTCTCCAACCTCTCCTCTCTGTAACAGGCCTTCTGCACGCCAGTCTTTAAACTCTCCTCTCTGTAGCAGGCCTTCTGCACTCCAGTCTTAAACCTCTGCTCTCTGCAACGATCCTTCTGCACCCCATTCTCCAACCTCTGCTCTCTGCAATGATCCTACTGCACCACAGTCTCCAAACTCTGATCTCTGCAACAGTCCATTTGCAACTCTGTCTCCATCTTCTGCTCTCTGTAAGATCCTACTTCACCCCTGTCTCAAAGCTCTGCTTATTGCAACGATCCTTCTGCACCCCAAGTCCAACCTCTGCTCTTTGTAACAAAATTTTGCACGAGAGACTCAAAACTCTGCTTTCTGTAGCAGGCCTTCTGCACTTCAGTCTCCAAGCTCTGCTCTCTGCAACAGTCCTTCTGCACCTCAGTCTCCAACTTCTGCTCTCTCTAAGAGTCCTTCTACAACTCAGTCTCCAACATCTACTCTCTTCAACATTCCTTCTGCAGCCCAGTCTCCATCCTCTGCTCTCTGCAACAGTCCTTCTGCACCCCAGTCTTCAACCTCTGCTCTCTGTAACAATCCTTCTGCACCTCAATCTCCAAACTATGCTCTCTGTAACAGTTCTTCTGTACCGCAGTCTACAACCTCTGCTGTCTGTAACGTTTCTTTTTCACCCCAGTCTCCAAACACCACTTTCCGTATCAGTTATTCTGCATCCCAGTCTCCAACCTCTGCTCTCCGCTACTGTCCTTCTTTACCCCAGTCTCAAAACTCTGCTCTCTGCAACATTTCTTCTGCACCCCAGTCTCCAACCTGTGCTCTCTGTAACTGTCCTGCTGCACCCCAGTCTCCAACGTCTGCTCTCTGTAGCTATCCTTCTGCACCTCAGTCTTCAACCTCTGCTCTCTGCAAATTCCTTCTCCACCTCAATCTCCAAGTTCTGCAATCTGTACTGGTCCTTCTGCACCCCAGTCTCCAACATCTGCTCTCTGAAACGATCCTTCTGCACCTTAGTCTCCAACCTCTGCTCTCTGTAACAAACCTTCTGCACCCCACTCTCCAAACTCTGCACTCTGTAACAGGCTTTCTGAAACCCAGTTTCCAACCTCTTCTCTGAAACGATCCTTCTTCACCTCAGTCTCCATTCTCTTTTCTCTGCAACTGTCCTTCTGCACCCCAGTCTCCTTCCTATGCTCTCTGTAAGAATCCTTCTGCACCCCAGTCTCCAGCCGCTCCTCTCTGTAACAGTCCTTCTGCACCTCAGTGTCCAAAATCTGCTCGCTGTAATGAACCTTCAGCACCTCAGTCTCCAACCGCTGCTCTCTGAAACAGGCCTTCTGAAACCCATTCTCCAACCTATGCTTTCTGGATCAGTCCTTTTGCACACCAGTATCCTAACTCTGCTCTCTGTAACGGTCCTTCTGCACCCCTGTCTCCAATGTCAGCTTTCTGGATCAGTTCTTCTGCACCCCAGTCTCCAAACTCTGCTCTCAGTAAGAGTCCTTCTGCACCCCAATCTCCAACTTCTGCTCTCTGCAACATTTCTTCTGCACCCCAGTCTCCAACCTCTGCTCTCTGTAACGATATTTCTGCACAACAGTCTGAAACCTCTACTCTCTGCAACGATCCTTCTGCCCCTCAGAATCCAACCTCTGCTCTCCGCAATGATCCTTCTGCACCTCAGTCTCCATCCTCTGCTATCTGTAACAATCTTTCTGCACACCAGTATCCAACCTCTGTTCTCTGTATTAGGTCTTCTGCACCCCAGTCTCCAAACTCTGCTCTCTGTAACAGGCCTAATGCACCCCAGTCTTCAACCTCTTCTCTCTGCAATGATCTTTCTCCACCTCAGTCTCCATCCACTGCTCTCTGCAACAGTCCTTCTGCACCCAAGTCTCCAACCTCTGCTCTCTGTAAGATCCTTCTTCACCCCGGCCTCCAAACTTTGCTCTCTATAACAGTCCTTCTGCACCTCAGTCTCCAAATTCTGTTCTCTGCTACTGTCGTTCTGCACCCCAATATCCAACCTATGTTCTCTGCGACAGTCCTTCTGCACCCCAGGCTCCAAACTCTCCTCTCTGTAACAGTTCTTCTTTACCGCAGTCTCCAACATCTGCTGTCTGTAACGTTCCTTCTGCACCCCAGTCTCCAAACTCTACTTTCCATATCAGTTATTATGCACCCCAGTCTCCACCTCTGCTCTCTGTAACAGTCCTTCTGCACCTCACTCTCCAACCTCTGCTCTCTGCAACAGTTTTTCTGTACCCCAGTCTCCAAATTCTGCTCTCTGTAACAATCCTTCTACACCTCAGTCTCCAAACTCTGTTCTCTGCAATGGTCCTTTTGCACCTCAGTCTCCAACCTCTGCTCTCTGTAACAGTCCTTCTGCACTTCACTCTCCAACCTCTGCTCTCTGTAGGATCCCTCTAAAACCCAGTCTAAAACCTATGCTCTCTGTATCTATTATTCTGCACCTCAGTCTCCAACCTCTGCTCTCTGTTACTGTTTTTCTCTACCGAAGTCTTCAAATTCTGGTCTCTGTTACGGTCCTTCTGCACCACAATTTCCAACCACTTCTTTTTGTAACAGTCCTTCTGCACCTCATGCTCGGAATTCTGCTGTCTGTAACAGTCTTTCTACACCTCAGTCTTCAACCTCTGCTCTCTGTAACAGTCCTTCTGCACCTCAGTCTGACACGTCTGCTCTCTGCAAGATTCTTCTGCACTCCAGTCTCCAAACACTGTTCTCTATAACAGTCCTTCTGAACACCAGTATCAAAACTCTGCTCTCTTTATCTATCCTTCTGCACCTCAGTCTCCAACCTGTGCTCTCTGTAACATTCCTTCTACACCCCAGTCTCCAACCTCTGCTCTGTGTAACAGTTTTTCTATACTCCATCTCCATACTGTGGTCTTTGTAACGGTCCTTCTGCACCCCAATTTCCAACCTCTGCTTTCTGTAACAGTCCTTCTGCACCTCAGTCTCCAAACTCTGCTCTTTCTAACAGTACTTCTACACCTCAGTCTCCAACCTCTGCTCTCTGTAACAGTCCTTCTGCACCCCAGGCTCTAAAATCTGCTCTCAGCAACATTCCTTCTGCACCCCATTCTTCAACATCTGCTCTCTGCAACACTCTTTCTTCACCCCAGTCTCCAAACTCCGGTATCTGCAAGGATTTTTCTGGACCCCAGTCTCAAAACTCTGCTCTCAGTAACAGTCCTTCTGCTCCACAGTCTCCAACCTTTGCTCTCTATAAGATTTTTCTGCACTCTAGTTTCCAATTTCTGCTCTCTGCAACAGTCCATTTGCTCCCCAGTCTCCGAGATCTGTTCTCTTTAACAGTCCTTCTGTTTAGCAGTCTCCAACCTCTGCTCTTTGTAAAGGTCCTTCTACACCCCAGTCTCCAAACTCTGCTTTCTGTATCAGTCTGCCTGAACCCGAGTCTACAAAATCTGTTCTCTGTATCTATCCTAGGCACCTCAGTCTCCAAACTATGCTCTATGTAAGAGTCCTTCTGCACTCCAGTCTCCAACCTCTGCTCTAGGTAACAGTCCTATACCGCAGTCTCCAAACACTGCTCTCTGTAAGGGTCCTTCAGCACTTAATTTTCAAACTCTGCTTCCTGTAACAGTTTTTCTGCACCTGAGTCTCCAAACTCTGCACTATGTAACAGTACTTCTACACCCCAGTCTCCAATTACTGCTCTCTGTAAAAGTCCACCTGTACCTCAGTTTGAAACCTCTGCTCTCCACAATTCTTCTTCACCCCCAGTCTGCAACCACTGCTCTCTGTAACAGTCCACCTGCAGCTCAGTCTCCAACCTTTGCTCTCTGTAAGATCCTTCAGAAACTCAGTCTCCAAACACGGCTCTCTATAACAGTCCTTCTGCACCCCATTCTCCAACCTCTCCTCTCTGTAACAGGTCTTCTGCACAAATGTCTCCAAACTCTGCTCTATGCATGGATCATTCTGCATGCCTGTCTCCAAACTCTGCTCTCTGCAATGATCCTACTAAACCCCAGTCTCCAACCTCTCATCTCTGAAACAGTCCTTCTGCAACTCAGTCTTCAACCTCTGCTCTCTGAAATAGGCCTTCTGCACCCCAGTCTCCAACCTCTTCTCTCTGCAATGATTCTTCTCCACCCAAGTCTCCAACATCTGCTCTCTGCAGCTGTCATTTGCTCCCCAGTCTGCAAACTCTGCACTCTGTAACATCCATCTGAACGGAAGTCTCCAACCTCTGCTCTCTGTAACAGTCCTTCTGCTCCCCAGTCTCCAAACGCTGCTCCTTGTAACAGTCCTTCCGCACCTGAGTCTCCAACCCCTGCTCTCTGTGACAATTTTTCTGCACCCCAGTCTCTAAAATCTGCTCTCTGCAACAGTCCTTCTTCACTCCAGTCTCCAAATTCTGCTCTCTGCAACAGTCCTTCTGCACCCCAGTCTCCAAACTCTGCTCTCTGCAACGAACATTCTGGACCCCAGTCTCCAACGTCTGCTCTCTGCAACAGTTTTTCTGCAATACAGTCTCCAACATCTACTCTCTGTAAGATTTTTCTGCACTCCAGTTTTCAAACTCTGCTCTCTGTAAAATTTTTCCTCCACCCCAGTCTCAAACCTCTGTCCTCTGCAACAGTCCTTCTGCTCCCCAGTCTCCGAGATCTGCTCTCTGTCACAGACCTAATGTACCACAGTTTCCAACCTCTGCTCTCTGTAACGGTTCTTCTGCAACCCAGTCTCCAAACTCTGCTTTTTGAATCAGTCCTTCTGAACCCCAGTATCCAACCTTTGCTCATTGTATCTATCCTTCTGCAACTCAGTCTTCAACCTGTGCTTTCTGTAACAATCATTCTGCACCCCAGTCTCCAACCTCTGCTCTCTGTAACAGTCCTTCTATACCACAGTCTCCAACCTCTGCTCTCTGTAACAGTACATCTGCAACCCAATTTCCAACCTCTGCTTTCTGTAACAGTCCTTCTGCACGTCAGTCTCTAAACTCTGCTCTTTGTAACAGTACTTTTGCACCTCAGTGTGAAACCTCTGCTCTCCACGATTATTCTGCACCCCAGTCTCCAACCACTGCTCTCTGTAACAGTCCACCGGCACCTCAGTCTCCAACATCTGCTCTCTGTAAGTTTTTTCAGCAAACCAGTCTCCAAACTCTGCTCTCTGTAACAGTTTTTCTGCACCCCAGTCTCCAACCTCTCCTCTCTGTAACAGGCCTTCTGCACTCCAGTCTCGAAACTCTACTCTCTATAGCAGGCCTTCTGCACCCCACTCTCCATCCTCTGCTCTCTGCAATGATCCTTCTGCACCCCAGTCTCAAACCTTTGCTCTCTGCAATGATCCTACTGCACCCCAGTCTCCAACCTCTGATCTCTGCAACATTCCTTTTGCACCTCAGTCTCCAAATTCTGCTCTCTGTAAGATCCTTCTGCAACCCTGTCTCCAAAGTCTGCTCTCTGTAACAGTCCTTCTGCATCCCAGACTCCAACCTCTGCTCTCCGCAAGAGTCATTCTGCACCCTAGTCTCCAAACTCTACTCTCTACAGTAGTCTTTCTGCACCCTAGTTACCAACATCTGCTCTCTGCTACAGTACTTCTGCACCCCAGTTTTCAACCACTGCTCTCTGTAACAGTCCTTCTGTACTGCAGTATCCAACCTCTGCTCTCTGTAACAGTCTTTCTGCACCCCAGACTCCCACCGCTGCTTTCTGTATCAGTCCTTCTGTACCCCAGTTTCCAACCTCTGCTCTCTGTAAGAGTCCTTCTGAACCTCAGTCTCCAACCTCTGATCTATGCAACAGTCCTTCTGCAACTCAGACTCCAAATTCTGCTCTCTGTAAGATCCTTCTGCACCCCTGTATTTAACCTCTGCTCTCTGAAACTGTCCTTCTGACCCCGGGTCTCCAAACTGTGCTCTCTGTAACAGGACTTCCGCACCTCAGTCTCCAAACTCTGCTCTCTTCAACAGTCCTTCTGCACCCCAGTCTCCAAACTCTGCTTTCTACATTAGTCCTTCTGGACCCTAGTTACCAACATCTACTCTCTGCAACAGTCCTTCTGCAACTCAGACTCCAAATTCTGTTCTCTGTAAGATCCTTCTGCACCCCTGTATTTAACCTCTGCTCTCTGAAACTGTCCTTCTGAACCCGAGTCTCCAAACTCTGCTCTCTGTAACAGGACTTCCGCACCTCAGTCTCCAAACTCTGCTCTCTGCAACAGTCCTTCTGCACCCCAGTCTCCAACCTCTGCTTTCTACATTAGTCCTTCTGGACCCTAGTTACCAACATCTACTCTCTGCAACAGTCCTTCTGCACGCCACTCTCCAACATCAGCTCTCTGCAACAGTCCTTCTGCATGCCACTCTCCAACATCAGCTCTCTGCAACAGTCATTCTGCACCTCAGTCTGAAAACTCTGCTCTCTGCAACGACCCTTCTGCAACCCAGTCTCCTACCTCTGCTCTCTGTAACAGTCCTTCTGCCCCTCAGTCTCCAAATTCTGCCCTCTCTTTGATCCTTCTGCAATCCAGACTTTAAACTCTACACTCTGTAACAGTCCTTCTGCACAACAGTCTCAAACCTCTGCTCTCTGTAACAGGACTTCTGCAACGCAGTTTTCAACCTCTGCTCTGTGTAAAAGGCCTTTTGCACCCCAGTCTCCAACCTCTTCTCTCTGCAACGATTCTTCTCCACCCAAGTCTCCAACATCTGCTCTCTTCTAAAGTCCTTTGGCACCCCAGTCTCCAAACTCTGCTCTCTGTAAGATTCATCTGAACCCCAGTCTCCAACCTCTGCTCTCTGTAACAATACTTCTGCACCCCAGTCTCCAAACTCTGCTCTCTGTAACAGTCCTTCTGCACCCCAGTCTCCAACATATGCTCTCTGCAACATTCCTTCTGCAGCCCAGTCTCCAACCTCTGCTCTCTGCAACAGTTCTTCTGCAGCCCAATCTCGAAACTCTGCTCTCTGCAACAGTCTTTCTGCACCTCATTTTCCTACCGCTGCTCTCTGTAACAGTTCTTTGCACTCCAGTCTCCAACCTCTGCTCTCTGCAACAGTCCTTCTGCACCCCAGTCTCCAACATATGCTCCCTGTAACCGTACTTCTGGACCCCAGTCCCCAACTCTGCTCTCTACAACGATCCTTTTGGACCCCAGTCTCCAACATCTGCTGTCTGGAAGAGGCCTTCTGCACCACAGTCTCCAACCTCTGCTCTCCGTAAGATCCTTCTGCACTCCAGTTTCCAACTCTGCTATCTCTAACATTTCTTCTCTAAACCAGGCATTAACTTCTGCTTTTTTCAAGTGTCCTGCAGCACCCCAGTCTCCAAGCTCTGTCCTCTGCAAAAGTCCTTCTGCTCCCCAGTCTCCAACATCTGCTCTCTTTAACCGTCCTTTGGCAACCCAGTCTCAAACTTTGCTTTCTGTATCAGTCCTTCTGAACACCAGTCTCAAAACTCTGCTCTCTGTATCTATATTTCTGCACATAAGTCTCCAATCTGTGCTCTCTGTAACATTCCTTCTACACCCCAGTCTCCAACCTCTGCTCTCTGTAACAATTTTTCTATACCGCAGTCTTCAAAATCTGGTCTTTGTAACGATCCCTCTGCACCCCAATTTCCTCCCTCTGCTTTCTGTGACAGTCCTTCTGCACCTCAGTCTCCAAACTCTGCTCTTTCTAACAGTAATTCTACACGTCAGTCTCCAAACTCTGCTCTATGTAGCAGTTGTTTGGCACCTCAGTCTGACACCTCTCCTCTCTGCATGGTCCTTCTGCACCTCAGTCTCCAACCACTGCTCACTGAAACAGTCCACCTGCACCTCAGTCTCCAACCTCTTCTCTCTGAAAGATCCTTCAGCAACCCAGTCTCCAAACTCTGCTTTCTATAACAGTCTTTCTGCACCCCAGTCTCCAACCTCTCCTCTCTGAAACAGGCCTTCTGGACGCCAGTCTCCCAACTCTTCACTCTGTAGCAGGCCTTCTGCACCCACGTCTCCATAATGTGCTCTCTGCAACGATCTTTCTGCACCCCAGTCTCCAACATCTGATCTCTGCAACAGTCCATCTGCACCTCAGTCTCCAAATTCTGCTTTCTGTAAGATGCTTCTGCACCCCTGTATCTAACCTCTGCTCTCTGTAACAGTCCTTCTGCACCCGAGTCTCCAACCTCTGCTCTCTGTAACAGGACTTCCGCACCTCAGTCTCAAACCTCTGCTCTCTGCAACAGTCCTTTTCCACCCTAGTCCAAAAATTCTACTCTCTACAACAGTTCTTCTGCACACTAGTTACCAACATCTGCTCTCTGCAACAGTCCTTCTGCACCTCAGTCTCCCAACTCTGCTCTCTGTAAGATCCTTTTGCAGGGGCTGGGGATGTGGCTCAAGCGGTAGCGTGCTCGCTTCGCATGCGTGCGGCCCAGGTTCGATCCTCAACACCACATACCAACAAAGATGTTGTGTCTGCCGAGAACTAAAAAATAAATATTAAAAATTCTCTCTCTCTCTCTCTCCTCTCTCACTCTCTCTTTAAAAAAAAAAAAAGATCCTTTTGCAACCCAGTCTTTAAACCCTGCACTTTGTACCTGTCGTTCTGCACAACAGTCTCCAACTTCTGCTCTCTGTAACAGGACTTATGCAACCCAGTCTACAACCTCTGCTCTCTGTAAAAGGCTTTATTCACCCCAGTCTAAAACCTCTTCTCTCTGCAACGATTCTTCTCAACCTCAGTCTCCAACATCTGTTGTCTGCAACAGTCGTTTTGAACCCCAGTCTCCAAACTCTGCTCTCTGTAAGATCTATCTGAACCCCAGTCTCCAACCTATGCTCTCTGTAACATTCTTTCTGCACCCAAGTCTCCAAACTCTGCTCTCTGTTACAGTCCTTCTGCACCTCAGTCTCCAAACTCTGCTATCTGTAACAGTCCTTCTGCACCCCAGTCTCTAAAATCTGCTCTCAGCAACATTCCTTCTGCACCCCAGTCTTCAACATCTGCTCTCTGCAACACTCTTTCTTCACCCCAGTTTCCAAACTCCACTATCTGCAAGGAACATTCTGGACCCCAGTCTCCAACCTCTGCTCTCAGCAACAGTCCTTCTGCTCCACAGTCTCCAATCTCTGCTCTCTATAAGATTCTTCTGCACTCCAGTTTCCAAACTCTGCTCTCTATAACATTCCTTCTCCACCCCAGTCTCCAATTCTTGCTCTCTGCAACAGTCCTTCTGCTCCCCAGTCTCCGAGATCTGTTCTCTGTAACAGTCCTTCTGTTTCACAGTCTTTAACCTCTGCTCTTTGTAAAGGTCCTTCTACACCCCAGTCTCCAAACTCTGAATTCTGTATCAGTTGGCCTGAACCCCAGTCTCCAAAATCTGTTCTCTGTATCTATCCTTTGCACCTCAGTCTCCAACCTATGCTCTATGTAAGAGTCCTTCTGCACCCCAGTCTCCAACATCTGCTCTAGGTAATAGTCCTATACCGCAGTCTCCAAACTCTGCTCTCTGTAACGGTCCTTCTGCACCTTAATATCAAAACTCTGCTTCCTTAACAGTTTTTCTGCACTTGAGTCTCCAAACTCTGCTCTCTGTAACAGTCCTTCTACACCCCAGGCTCCAATCACTGCTCTCTGTAACAGTCCTTCTGCACCTCAGTCTGAAACCTCTGCTCTCCACGATTCTTCTGCACCCCAGTCTCCAACCACTGCTCTCTGTAACAGTCCACCTGCAGCTCAGTCTCCAACCTCTACTCTCTGTAACATCCTTCAGCAACCCAGTCTCCAAACACTGCTCTCTATAACAGTCCTTCTGCACCCCAGTCTGCAAACTCTGCCCTCTATAACAGGCCTTCTGCATGAAAGTCTCCAAACTCTGCTCTATACAACGATCATTCTGCACGCCTGTCTCCAACCACTACTCTCTGCAATGATCCTACTAAACCCCAGTCTCCAACCTCTCATCTCTGAAACAGTCCTTCTGAACCTCAGTCTTCAACCTCTACTTTCTGTATTAGGCCTTCTGCACCACAGTCTCCAACCTCTTTTCTCTGCTACGATTCTTCTCCACCCATGTCTCCAACATCTGCTCTCTGCAACTGTCCTTCTGCACCCCAGTCTCCAAACGCTGCTCTATGTAACACTCCTTCCGCACCTAAGTCTCCAACCCCTGCTCTCTGTAACAATCCTTCTGCACCCCAGTCTCTAATATCTGCTCTCTGCATCAGTACTTCTTCAACCCAGTCTCCAACATCTGCTCTCTACAACAGTCCTTCTGCACCCCAGTCTCCAAACTCTGCTCTCTGCAACGAACCTTCTGGACCCCAGTCTCCAACGTCTGCTCTCTACAACAGTCCTTCTGCAATACAGTCTCCAACCTCTGCTCTCTGTAAGATCTTTCTGCACTCCAGTTTTCAAACTCTGCTCTCTGTAAAATTTCTTCTTCACCCCAGTCTCAAACCTCTGTCCTCTTCAACAGTCCTTCTGCTCCACAGTCTCCGAGATCTGCTCTCTGTCACAGACCTTATGTACCGCAGTTTCCAAACTCCGATCTCTGTAACGGTCCTTCTGCAACCCAGTCTTCAACCTATGCTTTTTGAATCAGTCCTTTTGAACCCCAGTCTCCAACCTCTGCTCTTTGTATCTATCCTTCTACACCTCAGTCTTCAACCTGTGCTTTCTGTAACAGTCCTTCTTCACCCCAGTCTCCAACCTCTGCTCTGTGTAACAGTCCTTTTATACCGCAGTCTCCAACTTTGCTCTCTGTAATGGTCCTTCTGCACCCCAATTTCCAACCTCTGCTTTTTGTAGCAGTCCTTCTGCACGTCAGTTTCTAAACTCTGCTCTCTGTAACAGTCCTTCTACACCCCAGGCTCCAATCACTGCTCTCTGTAACAGTCCTTCTGCACCTCAGTCTGAAACCTCTGCTCTCCACGATTCTTCTGCACCCCAGTCTCCAACCACTGCTCTCTGTAACAGTCCACCTGCTGCTCAGTCTCCAACCTCTGCTCTCTGTAAGTTCCTTCAGCAACCCAGTCTCCAAACTCTGCTCTCTGTAACAGTTTTTCTGCACCCCAGTCTCCAACCTCTCCTCTCTGTAACAGGACTTGTGCACTCCAGTCTCAAAACTCTGCTCTCTATAGCAGGCCTTCTTCACCCTACTCTCCATCCTCTGCTCTCTGCAACGATCCTTCTGCACCCCAGTCTCCAAACTTTGCTCTCTGCAATGATCCTACTGCACCCCAGTATCCTACCTCTGATCTCTGCAACAGTCCTTCTGCACCTCAGTCTCCAAATTCTGCTCTCTGTAAGATCCTTCTGCAACCCTGTCTCCAACCTCTGCTCTCCGCAAGAGTCATTCTGCAGCCCAGTCTCAAAACTCTGCTCTTGGCAACAGTCTTTCTGCACCCTAGTTACCAAAATCTGCTTTCTGCTACAGTACTTCTGCACCCCAATCTTCAACCACTGCTCTCTGTAACAGTCCTCCTGTACTGCAGTATCCAGCCTCTGCTCTCTGTAACGGTCTTTCTGCACCCCAGACTCCAATGGATGCTTTCTGTATCAGTCCTTCTGTACCCCAGTTTCCAGCCTCTGCTCTCTGTAAGAGTCCTTCTGAACCTCAGTCTCCAACCTCTGATCTATGCAACAGGCCTTCTGCAACACAGACTCCAAATTCTGCTCTCTGTAAGATCCTTCTGCACCCCTGTATTTAACCTCTGCTCTCTGAAACTGTCCTTCTGAACCCGAGTCTCCAAACTCTGCTCTCTGTAACAGTCCTTCTGCACTTCAGTCTCTAAATTCTGCTCTATGCAACAGACCCTCTGTACTGCATTCTCCAAACTCTACTCTCTGTAACGTTCTTTCTGCACCCCATACTAGAGTCTCTGCTTTCTGTATCAGTCCTTCTGCAGCCCAGTCTCTAACTTCTGCTCGAAGTGTCCTTCTGCACCTTAGTCTCCAACCTCTGCTCTCTGCAAAAGTCCTTCTGCACACCAGTCTCCAACCTCTGCTCTCTGCAACAGTCCTTCTGCACTTCAATCTCCAACATCTGCTCTCTGCAACAGTCCTTTTGCACCCCAGTCTCCAAATTCTGCTCTCTGTAACAATCCTTCTGCACCTCAGTCTGAAAACTCTATTCTCTGCAACGGTCCTTCTGCACCCCAGTCTCCATCATCTGCTCTCTACAATAGTCCTTCTCCACCCCAGTCTTCAACATCTGGTCTCTGCAACAGTCCTTCTGCACCACAGTCTGAAAACTCTGCTGTCTGAAACGAACCTCCTGCACCCCAGTCTCCTACCTCTGCTGTCTCTTACAATTCTTTTGCACCTCAGTCTCCGTCATCTGCTCTCTGTACGATCTTTCTGGACCCTAGTCTCCAACGTCTGATCTCTGCAACAGTCCTTCCGCACCACAGTCTCCAACCTCTGCTCTCTCTAAGATATTTCTGCACTCCAGTTTCCAAACTCTGCTCTTTCTAATATTCCTTATCCACCCTAGTCGCCAACCTCTGCTTTCTCCAAGGGTCCTGCAGCACCCCAGTCTCCAAACTCTGTCCTCTGCAACAGTTTTTCTGCTACCCAGTCTCCAATATCTGCTCGCTGAAACAGTCCTTCTGTACCGCATTAACCAAACGCTGCTTTCTGTAACGGTTCTTCTGCACCCCAGTCTCCAACCTCTGCTTTCTATATCAGTCCTTCTGAACCCCAGTCTCCAACCTCTGCTCTCTGTGTCTATCCATCTTCACCTCAGTCTCCAACCTGTGCTTTCTATAACAGTCCTTCTGTACCCAAGTCTCCCACCTCTGATCTCTGTAACAGTCCTTCTATACCGTAGTCTCCAACCTCTGCTCACGGTAACGGTCCTTCTGCACCCCAGTTTCAAACCTCTTCTTTCTGTATCAGTCTTTCTGCACCTCAGTCTTTAAACTCTTCTCTCCTTAACAGTCCTTCTATACCTCAATCTCCAACCTCTGCTCTCTGTAACAGTACTTCTGCACCTCAGTCTGAAACCTCTCCTCTTCACGATCTTTCTGCACCCCAGTCTACAACCACTGCTCTCTGTAACAGTCCAACTGCACGTTAGTCTCCAAACTCTGCTCTCTCTAAGATTCTTCAGCAACCCTTTCTTCAAAATCTGCTATCTGTTCCAGTCCTTCTGCACCCCAGTCTCCAAACTCTCCTCTCTGTAACAGGCCTTCTGCACGCCAGTCTCCAAATCTGCTCTCTTAAGAAGGCCTTCTGCACGCAAGTCTCCAATCTCTGCTCTCTGGAACAATCCTTCTGCACCCCAGTCTTTAACCTCTGCTCTCTGCAATGATCCTACTGCACCGCAGTTTCCAATCTCTGATTTCTACAACAGTCTTTCTGCACCTCAGTCTCCAAATTCTGTTCTCTGTAAGATCCTTCTGCACCACTTTCTCCAACCTCTGCTCTCTGTAACAGTCCTTCTTTACCTCATTCTTCAACCTCTGCTTTCTGTATCAGTCTTTCTGAACACCAGTCTCCAACGTCTGCTCTCTGTGTCTATCCTTCTTCACCTCAGTCTGCAACCTGTGCTTTCTGTAACAGTCCTTCTGCACCCAAGTCTCCAACCTCTGCTTTCCGTAACAATCCTTCTGCACCTCAGTCTCCAAACTCTGCTCTCCGTAACAGTCCTTGTGCACCTCAATCTCCAACTTCTGCTCTCCACAACAGTTGTTCTGCACCCCAGTCTCCAAACTCTGCTCTCTCCAACAGTCCTCCTGTACTGCAGAATCCAACCTCTGCTCTCTATAACGGTCTTTCTGCACTCCAGACACCAATCTCTGCTTTCTGTATCAGTCCTTCTGCAACCCACTCTCCCACCTCTGCTCTCTATAACAGTCTTTCTGCACTGCAGTCTCCAAAGTCCTCTATCTGCTAGCGTCCATCTGCACCCCAGTCTCCAACCTCTGCTCTCTGTAACAATATTTCTGCACCTTAGTCTCCAAACTCTGTACTCTGCAACGTTAATTCTGCACCTCAGTCTCCAACATATACTCTCTGTAACAGTCTTTCTGCATCTGATTCTTAAACCTCTCTTCCCTGTAGGATCCTTCTCCAACCCAGTCTCAAAACTCTGCTCTCTGTAACAGTCCTTCTGCACACCAGTCTCCATCCTTTGCTCTCTGCACCGATCCTTCTTCACCCCAGTCTCCATCCTCTGCTCTCTGCAATGATCCTAATGCACCCCAGTCTCCAACATCTGCTCTCTGCAACAGTCCTTTAACAACTCAGTCTAAAAACTCTGCTCTCTGCAACGATCCTTCTGCACCTCAGTTTCCTACCTCTGCTCTCTATAAGACCCTTCTGAAACCCAGTCTTCAAACTCTGCTCTCTGTAACAGTCCTTCTGCAGAATAGTTTTCAACCTCTGCTCTCTGTAACAGGAATTGTGTAACCCAGTCTCGAACTTCTGCTCTCTGTAACAGGCCTTCAGAACCCCAGTCTCCAACCTCTTCTCTCTGTAATGATTTTTCTCCACCCCAGTCTCCAACCTCTGCTCTCGGCAACAGTCCTGCACCCTAGTCACCAACCTCTGCTATGTGTAAGATCCTTATGCACTCCAGTCTCCAACCTCTTCTCTCTGCAATGATTCTTTTCCATCCCAGGCTCCAACATCTGTTCTCTGCAACAGTCCTTTTGCACCCCAGTCTCTAAACTCTGCTCTCTGTAATACCATCTGAACCCCAGTCTCCAACCTCTGCTCTCTGTAACAGTCCTTGTCCACACCAGTCTCCAAACTCTGTTCTCTGTAACTGTCCTTCTGCACCTCAGTTTCGAAACTATGCTCTCTGTAACAGTCCATCTGCACCTCAGTCTCTAAAATCTGCTCTCTGCAACGATCTTTTTGGACCCCAGTTTCCAACTTCTGCTCTGTGCAACAGTCCTTCTGCACCACAGTCTCCATCCTCTGCTTTCTGTAAGATCCTTCTGCACTCCAGTTTCTAAACTCTGCTCTCTGTAACATTCCTTCTCCACCCAACTCTCCAACTTCGGTCCTCTGCAACAATTCTTCTGCTCCCCAGTCTTTGAGATCTGCTCTGTGTAACAGTCCTCCTGTACCGTAGTCTCCAACCTCTGCTCTCTGTAAACATCCTTCTACACCCCAATTTCCAACCTCTGCTTTCTGTAACAGTCCTTCTGCATCTCAGTCTCCAAACTCTGCTCTCTGTAACACTCCTTCTACACCTCAGTCTCCAACCTCTCTGTAACAGTCCTTCTGCACCCCAGTCTCCAACCTCTGCTATTGGAAAGAGTTCTATACCGCAGTCTTCAACCTCTGCTCTCTTTAATGTTGCTTCTGCATCCCAATTTCCAAACTCTGCTTCCTGTAACAGTCCTTCTGCACCTGAATCTCCAAACTCTGCTCTTCGTAACAGTCCTTCTACACCCCAGTCTCCAACCTCTGCTCTCTGCAACAGTACTTCTGCACCCCAATCTCCAACATATGCTCTCTCCAACAGTCCTCTGTACCTCAGTCTAAAAACTCTGCTGTCGAGAACGAACCTTGTGCACCCCAGTCTCCTACCTCTATTCTCTTTAAGAGTCCATTTACATCTCAGTCTCCAACCTCTGCTCTCTTTATCAGTCCTTCTGCACCTCAGTCTCCAAATTCTGCTCTCTTTAAGATCCTTCTGCACCGCTGTCTTCAACCTCTGCTCTCTGTAACATTCTTTTTGCACCCCAGTCTCCAATCTCTGCTCTCCATAACAGTTCTTCTGCACCCCAGTCTTCAAACTCTGCTCTCTGTAACAGTCCTTCGGCACCCTAGTTACCAACATCAGCTCTCTTTTACAGTCCTTATGCACCCAGTCTCCAAATTCTGTTGTCTGTAACAGTCCTCCTGTACTGCAGAATCCAACCTCTGCTCTCTGTAACGGTCTTTCTGCACCTCAGTCTCCAATCTCTGCTTTCTGTATCAGTCCTTCTGCACCCCAGTCTCCCACCTCTGCTCTCTATAACAGTCCTTCTGCACCCCAGTCTCCAAAATCCGCTATCTGCAACAGTCCTTCTGCACCCCAGTCTCCAATCTCTGCTCTCTGTACCAATCTTTCTGCACCTTCGTCTCCAAACTCTGTACTCTGCAACGTTACTTCTGCACCTCAGTCTCCAACATCTACTCTCTGTATCAGTCTTTCTGCACCTTATTCTTCAACCTTTGCTCTCTGTAGGATCCGTCTCTAACTCAGTCTCCAAACTCTGCTCTCTGTAACAGTCCTTCTGCACACCAGTCTCCAACCATTGCTCTCTGTAACCATCCTTCTACACCCGAGTACCAAACTCTGCTCTCTCCAAGGATCCTTCTACACCTCACTCTCCAACCTCTGCTCTCTGCAAGGATTCTTCTGCACCACAGTCTCCAACTTCTGCTCTCTGCAACAGTCCTTCTGCACACCAGTCTCCAACATCTGCTCTCTGTAACAGTCCTTCAGCAACTCAGTCTAAAAACTCTGCTCTCTGCAACAATCCTTCTACACCTCAGTCTGCTAACTTTGCTCTCTGTAAGACCCTTCTGAAACCAGTGTCCAAACTCTGCTCTCTGTAACAGTCCTTCTGCAGAATAGTTTCAAACTTCTGCTTTCTGTAACAGGAATTTTGCAACCCAGTCTCGAACCTCTGCTCTCTCTAACAGGTCTTCAGAACCCCAGTCTGCAACCTCTTCTCTCTGCAATGATTTTTCTCCACCCCAGTCTCCAGCCTCTGCTCTCAGCACCAGTCCTTCTGCACCCTACTCACCAACCTCTGCTCTCTGTAAGATCCTTATGCACTCCAGTCTCCAACTCTTCTCTATGCAACGATTCTACTCCATCCCAGTCTCCAACATCTGCTCTCTGCCACAGTCCGTTTGCACCCCAGTCTCCAAACTCTGCTCTCTGTAAGATCCATCTGAACCCCAGTCTCAAACCTCTGCTCTCTGTAACAGTTCTTCTGCACACCAGTCTCCAAACTCTGCTCTCTATAACTGTTTTTCTTCACCTCAGTCTCCAAACTCTGCTCTCTGTCCATCTGCACCTCATTCTCTAAAATCTGGTCTCTGCAACGATCCTTCTGGACGCCAGTCTCCAACTTCTGCTCTCTGCAACAGTCCTTCTGCACCACAGTCTCCAGACTCTGCTCTCTGTGAGATCCTTCTGCACTCCAGTTTCCAAGCTCTGCTCTCTGTAACATTCCTTCTCCACCCCAGTCTCCAATTTCTGTCCTCTGCAACAGTCCTGATGCTCCCCAGTCTTCGATATATGCTCTGTGTAACAGTGCTTCTGTACCGCAGTCTCCAACCTCTGCTCTCTGTAACGGTCCTTCTACACCCCAATTTTCAACCTCTGCTTTCTGTAACAGTCCTTCTTCACCTCAGTCTCAAAACTCTGCTCTCTGTAACACTCCTTCTACACCTCAGTCTCCAACCTGTGCTCTCTGTAACAGTCCTTCTGCACCCCAGTCTCCAACCTCTGCTCTCTGCATTGGTACCTCTGCACCCCAGTCTCCAACCTTGTTCTATACAACAGTCATTCTGTACTGCAGTCTCCAACCTCTGTTCTCTGTAAGGGTCCTTTTGCAACCCAGTCTCCCACCTATACTTTCTATATCAGTCCTTCTAGACCACAGTCTCCAAACTCTGCTCTCTGTAACCGTCATTCTGCAATCACTCTGATACGTCTGCTCTCTGAAAGTCATTCTGCAACCAGTCTTCAAACTCTGCTCTCTGCAAGAGTCCTTCTGCACCCCAGTCTTTATTCTCTGCTCTCTGCAACAGTCCTTCTCCACCCCAGTCTCAAAACTCTGCTCTCTTTAACAGTCCTTCTGTACGGCAATCTCCAACCTCTGCTCTCGGTAAGGGTCCTTCTGCACCCCAGTCTCCAAACTCTGCTTTCTGTATCAGTTCTTCTGCACTCCAGTCTCTAACCTGTGCTCTCTGTAACAGTCTTTCTGCACCTCAGACTCCAACCTCTGCTCCCTGCTACAGTCCTTCAGCGCCCCAATCTCCAAACTCTTGTCTCTGCCACAGTCCTTCTGCACCTCAGTGTCAAAACTCTGCTCTCTGTAAGATCCTTCTGAAACCCAGTCTCCAACCTCTACTTTCTACAATGATCCTTCTGTAAACCAGTCTCCAACCTCTATTCTCTACAACAGTCATTCTGCACCCCAGTCTCCAACGTCTGCTCTCTGTAAGAGTCTTTCAGTCTCCAACCTCTGTTCTCTGTAAGGGTACTTCTGCACCCCAGTCTTAAAACTCTGCGTTCTGTATCAGTCCTTCTGCACTGCAGTCTCCAAACACTGCTCTCTCCAAGGATCCTTCTGCACCTCAGTCTCCAGACTCTTCTCTCTCTAACAGTCCTTCTGTACCTCATTCTCCAAACTCTGCTCTCTGTAAGATTCTTTTGCAAACCAGTCTCCAAACTCTGATCTCTGTAACTGTCCTTCTGCACCCCAGTCTCCAAGAACTGCTCTCTGTAACAGGCGTTCTTCACCCCAGTCTCTAACCTCTGCTGTATGTAAAAGTTTTTTTGCACCCAGTCTCCAAACTCTTCTCTGTTCAATTATTCTTCTCCACCCAAGTCTCCAACCTCTACTCTCAGCAACAGTCCTTTTGCACCCTAGTCTCCAACATATGCTTTCTGTAAGATACTTCTACACACCTGTCTCCAACCTCTGCTCTCTGTAACAGTCCTTCTACACCCCATTCTCCATACTCTGCTCGCCCCAAGGATACTTCTGCACCCCAGTATCCATCCTCTGCTCTCTGCAGCTTTCCTTTTGCACCCCAGGCTCCAGCATCTTCTCTCTGCAACAGTCCTTCTCCACCCCAGTCTCCAAACTCTGCTCTCTGTAACTGTCCTTCTGGACCCCTATCTCAAACTTCTACTCTCTGCAACTGTCCTTCTACAGCCCAGTCTTCACCCTCTGCTCTCAGGAAAAGTTTTTCTGCACCCCAGTCTCCTACCTCTTCTCTCTGTAACTATACTTCTGCACCTCAGTCTCCAACCTCTGCTCTTTGCAAGGGTCCTTCTCACCTCAGTCTCCAACCTCTACTCTCTCTAACAGTGCTTCTGCACCTCAGTCTCCAAACTCTACTCTCTGTAAGATCTTTCTGCACCCCAGTCTCCAAACTCTGCTCTGTAACAGGCCTTCTCCACCCCAGTCTCCATCCTCTGCTCTCTGTATCAGTCCATCTGCACCCCAGTCTCCAAACTCTGCTCTTGGCAACGATCCTTCTGCACCCCAGTCTCCAACATCTGCTCGCTGCAACAGTCCTTCTGCACCCCAGTCTCCACCCTCTGTTCTCTGCAACAGTCCTTTTGCACCCCAGTCTCCAACATCTGCTCTCTGCAACAGTCATTCTGCACCCCAGTCTCCAAACTTTGCTCTCTGTAACCGTCCTTCTGTACTGCATTCTCCAACCTCTGCTCTCTGTAAGGGTACTTCTGCACCCCAATTTCCAACCTCTGCTTTCTGTGTCAGTCTTTCTGCAACCCAGTCTCCAACCTCTGCTCTGAGTAACTCTCCTTCTGCACCTTAGTCTCCAACCTCTGCTCTCTGCTACAGTCCTTCTGAACCCCAATCTCCAACCTCTATTCTCTGCAACAATCTTTGTACATCCCAGTCTAAAACCTCTGCTCTCTGCATCAGTCCTTCTGCACCCCTGTCTCCAACCTCTTCTCTCTGTAACAATCCTTCTGCACCTCCATCTCCAACATCTGTTCTCTGCAACGGTCCTTCTGGACCTCAGTCTCCAACATCTACTCTCTGTAACAGTGCTTCTGCAACTAAGTCTCCATTCTCTGCTCTCTGTAAGGTCCTTGTGCAACCCAGTCTCCAAACTCTGCTCTTTGTAACAGTCATTCATAACCCAAGTCTCCAAATTGTGCTCTCTGTAACAGGCCTTCTGCACTCCAGTCTCCAACCATTGTTCTTTATATCAGTTCTTCTGCACCCCAGTCTCCAACCTCGGGTCTATGTAACAGTCTTTCTGTACCGCCATCTCCAACCTCTGCTCTCTGTAAGGATCCTCATGCACCCCAGTATCCAACCTCTGCTTTCTGTATCAGTCGTTTTGCACCACCGTCTCCAAAGTCTTCCCTCTCTAAAAGTCCTTCTGCAACTCAGTCAGCAACCTCTGCTCTCCGCAACAGTCCTTCTGAAACACAGTATCAATCCTCTACTCTCTGCAACAGTCCTTTTGCACCCCAGTCTCCAACATCTGCTCTCTGCAACAGTAATTTTCCACCCCAGGCTCCAACCTCTGCTCTCTGTAACAGTCAATCTGTACTGCATTCTCCAAAGTCTCCTCTCGGTAAGGGTACTTCTGCACCTGAGTCTTCAACCTCTGCTTTTTGTATCAGTCCTTCTGCACCACAGTCTCCAAACTGTGCTCTGTGTAACTGTACTTCTGCACCTTAGTCTCCAAACTCTGCTCTCTACTACACTCCTTCTGGTCCCCAATTTCCAAACTCTACACTCTGCAACAGTTTTTCTACATCGCAGTCTAAAACCTCTGCTCTCTGCAACAGTCTTTCTGCACGCCAAACTCCAACCTTTACTCTCAGCAACAGTCCTTCTGAATCTCAGTCTCCAACCTCTGCTCTCTGCAACATTCCTTCTGCACCCCAGTATCAAACCATTGCTCTCTGTAAAAGTCCGTCCGCACACCAGTCTCCAACCTCTGCTCTTTGTAACGATCCTTCTGCACCTTAGTCTTGAACCTCCGCTCTCTGTAACAGTCCTTCTGCACCTCAGTCTCCAAACTCTTTCCTTTAAGATTCTTCTGAAACCCAGTCTCCTATGTCTCCTCTCTGTAACAGTCCATCTGCACCCCAGTCTTTAAACTCTGCTCTCTGCAACAGTCCTTCTGCACCTCAGTCTCCAACCTCTGCTTTCTGCAACAGTCCTTCTTCAAACAAATCTCCAACCTCTGCTCTCCGCAACATTCCTTCTGCAACCAAGTCTCCAATCTGTGCTCTCTGTAAAAGTCCTTCTGCACCCCAGTCTCCAAACTCTGCTCTCTGTGCCGATCCTTCTGCACCCAGTCTCGAATATCTGCTCTCTGCAACGATCCTTCTGCACCTCAGTCTCCAAACTCTGCTCTCTGCAACGATCCTTCTGCACACCAGGCTCAAACCTCTGCTAGCTGCAACAGTCCTTGTGAACCCCAGTCTCCAACATCGGCGTCCTGCAACAGTTCTTCTGTATGTCAGTCGGAAAACTCTGCTCTCTGCAATAATCCATCTGTACCCCAGTCTCCAACCTCTGCTCTGTAACAGTCCTTCTGTACCTCAGTCTTCAATCACTACTCTATGCAACACTCCTTCTGCACCCAAGTCTCCAACATCTGCTCTCTGCAAAAGTCCTTCTACTTCCTAGTCTCCATACTCTGCTTGCCTAAACGATCCTTCTACACCCCAGGCTCCAATATCTGTTCCCTACATCAGTCCTTCTGAAAATCAGTCTGCAACCTATGGTCTCTGCAGCAGTCCTTCTTCACCCCAGTCTTCATCTTCTGCTCTCTGCAGCAGTCCTTTTGCACCCCAGTGTCCAACATCTGCTGTCTTCAACATTCATTCTCCACCCCAGTCTCCAATCTCTGCTCTCTGTAACAGTTCTTCTGTACTGCATTCTCCAACCTCTACTCTATGCAACAGTCCTTGTGCACCCCAGTCTCCAACATCTGCTCTCTGAAACAGTCCTTCGACACCCCAGTCTCCAACCTCTGCTCTCTGCAACAGTTCTTCTACACCCCAGTCTCCATACTCTGCTCGCCCAAACGATCCTTCTGCACACCAGTCTCCAAAGTCTGCTCTCTGCAACAGACCTTCTACACCCCAGTCTCCATCCTC
This sequence comes from Ictidomys tridecemlineatus, assembly GCF_052094955.1. Classification (NCBI taxonomy): domain Eukaryota; kingdom Metazoa; phylum Chordata; class Mammalia; order Rodentia; family Sciuridae; genus Ictidomys; species Ictidomys tridecemlineatus. The sequence goes on along the minus strand of NW_027521103.1, from coordinate 64,538 downwards.
TGCTCTCTGCAACAGTCCTTGTGCACCACATTCTTCATCCTCTGCTGTCTACAACATTCCTTCTGCACCCCAGTCTCCAACATCTGCTATCTGCCACAGTCATTCTCCACACCAGTCTCCAAACTCTGCTCTCTGTAAGAGTCCTTCTGTACTGCATTCTCGAAACTCTGCTCTCTGTAAGGATACTTCTGCACCCGAATCTCCAAATTTTTCTTTCTTTTCAGTCCTTCTGCACCCCAGTCACCAAACTCTTCTCTGTGTAACTGTCCTTCTGCACCTTAGTCTCCAACGTCTGCTCTCTGCTACAGTCCTTCTGGACGCCAGTCTCCATTATCTACTCTCTGCAACAGTCCTTCTGCACCCCAGTCTCCAACCTCTGCACTTTGTAAGAGTCCTTCTGTATAGGAGACTCCAACCTCTGCTCTCTGTAATGGTCCTCCTGTACCCCAGTCTTCAACCTCTGCTTTTTGAATCATTTCTTCTGCACCCCTGTCTATATCTTCTGCTCTCTATAACAGTCCTTCTGCACCTCAGTCTCAAACATCTGCTCTCTGCAACAGTTCCTTCTGCACCCAAATCTCCAACTTCTGCTCTATGCACAAGTCCTTCTGCACCCCAGTATCCAACCTCTGCTCTCTGTAACAATCCTTCTGCACCCTAGTCTCCAAATTCTGCTCCTGCAGCAGTCCTTATTCACCCCAGTCTCCAACATCTGCTCACTGTAATATGCATCTGTACCCCAGTCTCCAAACTCTACTCTCTGTAACAGTTCTTCTGCACCGCAGTCTCCAAACTCTACTCTCTGTTACAATCCTTCTGCACCTCAGTGTCCAACCTCTGCTCTCTGCAATGGTCCTTCTGAAGCTCTGTCTTAACCTCAGTTCTTGGAACAGTCCTTCCACTCCCCAGTCTCCAATATCTGCTCTCTGTAAAAGTCCTTTTGTACCCCAGTCTCAAATCTCTGCTCTCTGTAATGGTCCTTCTGCACCCGGGTCTCCAAACTCTACTCTCTGTAACAGTTCTTCTGCACCGCAATCTCCAAACTCTGCTCTCTGTAACAATAATTCTGCACCTCAGTCTCCAACCTCTGCTCACTACAAAGGTGGTTCTGCACCCTAGTCTCCAACCTCTGCTCTCTTATCCGTCCTTCTGCACCCCAGTCTACGACATCTACTTTCATTATCAGTCCTCCTGCACCCCAGTCTCCAACCTCTGCTCTCGTTAACAGTCTTTCTTCACCTCAGTCTCCAACCTCTGCTTTCTGCAAGAGTCCTCCTGTACCCCTGTTGCCAACCTCTGCTCTCTGTAACATTCCTTCTGAACCCGAGTCTCCTACATGTGCTTTCTGTAAAAGTCCTTCTGCACTCCAGTCTCAAACCTCTGCTCTCTGTAACGATGCTTCTGCACCCCAGTCTCTGAACTCTGCTCTCAGCAATGATCTTTTTGCACCTCAGTCTCCAACTTCTGCTCTCTACAACGATTCTTTTGCACCCCAGTCTCAAACTTCTGCACTCTGTAACAGTCCTTCTACACCTCAGTCTCCAAACTCTGCTCTCTGAAACAGTGTTTTTGCACCCCAATCTCCAATATCTGCTCTCTTCAACAGTCCTTCTATACCCCAGTCTCTAACCTCTGCTCTCTTAAACAGTCTTTCTGTACCCCACTCTCCAACCTCTGCTCTCAATAACAGTCCTTCTGCACCTCAGCCTCCAAACTCTGCTCTTTGAAATAATCTTCTGCAACCCAGTCTCCAAACTCTGCTCACTGTAACAGTTTTAATGCTCCCCAGTACCAAACTCTGCTCTCTGTAAGAGTCCTTCTGCACCACAGTCATCAACCTCTGCTCTCTGCAACGATTCTTCTGCACATCAGTCTTTAACTTCTGCTCTCAGCAACGGTCCTTATGCACCCCAGTTTCCAAACTCTGCTCTCTGCAACAGTCCTTCTATATCCCAGTCCCCAACCTCAGGTCTTTGAAAGATACTTCTGCACCCAAATCTCCAAACTCTACTTTCTGTAACAGTCCTTCTGCACCCCAGTCTCCTACCTATGCTCTCTGTTACAATCCTTCTGCACATTAGTCTTTATCCTCTGCTCTCAGCAACGGACATTATGCACCCCAGTCTCTAACTTCTGTTCTCTGCAACAGTCCATCTGCACCACAGTCTGCATCATCTCCTCTCTGTAAGAGTCCTTTTGTACTGTAGTCTCCAACCTCTGCTCTCTGTAACGGTCCTTCTGGACCCCAGTATCTCACCTCTGCTTTCGGTATCAGTCCTTTTGCACCCCAGTCTCCAAACTCTGTTCTCTGTAACATTCCTTCTGCACTTCAGTCTTTAATCTCTGCTCTCTGTATTAGTCCTTCTGCACCCCTGTTTCCAAACTCTGCTCTCTGAAACAGTCCTTCTGCACCTCAGTATTCAACAACTGCTTTCTGCAACAATCCTTCTACACCCCAGTCTCCAACGTCTGCTCTGCAACAGTCTGTCTACAACCCAGTCTCCTACCTATGCTCTCTGTTACAATCCTTCTGCACATTAGTCTTTATCCTCTGCTCTCAGCAACGGACATTATGCACCCCAGTCTCTAACTTCTGTTCTCTGCAACAGTCCATCTGCACCACAGTCTGCATCATCTCCTCTCTGTAAGAGTCCTTTTGTACTGTAGTCTCCAACCTCTGCTCTCTGTAACGGTCCTTCTGGACCCCAGTATCTCACCTCTGCTTTCGGTATCAGTCCTTTTGCACCCCAGTCTCCAAACTCTGTTCTCTGTAACATTCCTTCTGCACTTCAGTCTTTAATCTCTGCTCTCTGTATTAGTCCTTCTGCACCCCTGTTTCCAAACTCTGCTCTCTGAAACAGTCCTTCTGCACCTCAGTATTCAACAACTGCTTTCTGCAACAATCCTTCTACACCCCAGTCTCCAACGTCTGCTCTGCAACAGTCTGTCTACAACCCAGTCTCCAACCTCTGCTCTCTGGAAGATTCTTCTTTACCCAGTTTCCAAATTCTGCTCTCTCTAACATTCCTTCTGCACCCCAGTCTCCAACCTCTGCTCTATGCAATGGTCCCTCTGCACCCCAGTCTCCAACTTTATTCTCAAAAACAGTTCTTCTGTACCGCAGCCTTCAAACACTGTTCTCTGTAAGGGTCCTTCATTACCCCAGTCTCCAAACTCTGCTTTCTGTATCAGTGCTTCTGCACCACAGTCTCCAAACTCTGCTCTCTGTAACAGTCCGTCTGCACCTGACTCTGCAACCTCTGCTCACTGCAAAGTTTCTTCTGCACCGCAGTCTCCAACATCTGCTGTCTGCAACAGTCCTTCTCCAACCCAGTCTCCAAACTCTGCTCTCTGCAACAGTCCTTCTACACCCCAGTCTCCAACCTCTGCTTTCTGTATCAGTCCTTCTGCACCACAGTCTCCAAAATTGCTCTCTATAACAGTCCTTCTGCTCCTCACTCTGCAACCTCTGCTCTCTGCAACAATTCCTCTGCACCCCAGTCTTCAAGCTCTGCTCTCTGTAACAGTCCTTCTGTACTGCAGTCTCCAACCTTTGCTGTCTTTAACAGTCTTTCTGCACTCGAGTCTCCAAAATCTGCATAATGTATCAGTCATTCTGCACACCAGTCTCCAAACTCGGCTCTCTGTAACAGTCCTTCTGCACCTCAGAATCCAACCTCTGTTCTCTGCAAAAGTACTTCTGCTCCCCAATCTCCAACCTCTCCTCTCTGCAACAGTCCTTCTGCACCTCAGTGTCCAAACTCTGCTCTCTGTAGGATCCTTCTGAAACCCAATCTCCAACCTCTGCTTACTGCAATGGTCCTTCTGCACCTCAGACTCCAACCTCTGCTCTCTGCAACAGTTCTTCTGCACCCAAGTCTCCAACCTCTGCATGCTGTATCAGTCCTTCTGCATCCCAGTAACCAACCTCTGCTCTCCTTACAGTCTTTCTTTACCTCAGTCTCCAAACTCTGCTTTCTGCAACGATCCTTCTGCACCCTAGTCTCGAAACTCTGCTCGCTGCAACAGTTCTTCTGAACCGAAATCACCAACATCTGCTCTCTTCAACAGTTCTTTAGTACCTCAGTCTTAAAACTCTGCTCTCTGCAATAATCCTTCTGCACCCCAGTCTCCAACCTCTGCTCTCTTTTACAATCTTTCTCTACCTCCTTCTGCACACAAGTCTCCAACATCTTCTCTCTGAAACAGTCCTTCTACACCCCAGTCTCCAACCTCTGCTCTCTGAAACAGTACTTCTAGACCCTAGTCTCCATACTCTGCTCCCACTAAAGTTCCTTCTGCACCCCAGCCTCCAACATCTGTTCTCTGAAAAAATTTTTCTACACCACAGTCTCCAAACTCTGCTCTCTGCAACAGTCCTTCTGCACCCCAGTCTCCATACTCTACTCGCCCCAACAATCCTTCAGCACCCCAGTCTCCAACCTCTGGTCTAAACATCAGTTCTTTTGCACCCCAGTCCAATCTCTGCTCTCTGTAACAGTCGTTCTGTACGGCAGTCTCAAACCGCTGTTCTACGTAAGGGTCCTTATGCACCCCAGCATCCAAAATCTGCTTTCTGTATCAGTCGTTTTGCACCACTGTCTCTCAACTCTGCCCTCTGTAACAGTCCTTCTGCAACTCAGTCTGCAACCTCTGCTCTCTGCAACAGTCCTTCTGCACCCCAGTCTCCATCCTCTGCTCTCTGCAACAGTCCTTTTGGACCCCAGTCTCCAACATTTGCTCTCTGCAACAGTTCTTCTCCACCCCAGTCTCCAAACTGTGCTCTCTATAACAGTCCTTCTGTACTTCATTCTCCAACCTCTGCTCTCTGTAAGGGTACTTATACACTCGAGTCTCCAAGCTCTGCTTTAAGTATCAGTCCTTCTGCACCCCAGTCTCCAAATGTGCTCTGTGTAACTGTCCCTCTGCACTTTAGACTCCAACCTGTGCTCTCTGCTACAGTCCTTCTAGACCCCAGTCTCCAACCTCTGCTCTCTGTAACAATCCTTCTGCTCCTCAGTCTCCAACCTCTGCTCTCTGCAACGGTCTTTCTGTACCTGAGTCTCCAACCTCTACTCTCTGTAACAGTGCTTCTACACCTCAGTCTCCAACATCTGCTCTATGTAAGATCCTTCTGCAACCCAGTCTCCAAACTCTGTTCTCTGTAACAGTTTTTTGGAACCTCACTCTCCAAACTCTGCTCTCTGTAAAAGACCTTCTGCACCCCAGTCTCCAACCTCTGCTCTCTGTATCAGTCTTTCTGCACCCCAGTGCCCAACCTCTGCTTTCTGCACCGATCACACTGCACCCCAGTCTCCAACCCCTGCTCGCTGCAACAGTCCTTGTGCACCCCAATCTCCCACATCTGCTCTCTGCATCAGTTCTTCTGTACCTCAGTCTGAAAACTCTGCTCTCTGCAATAATCCTTTTGCACCCGAGTCTCCGACCTCTGCTCTGTGTAACAGTCCTTCTGTACCTCAGTCTTCAAATTCTGCTCTGTATAAGTCCTGCACCCCTGTCTCCCACATCTGCTCTCTGTAACTGTCCTTCTTCACCTCAGTCTTCAACCTCTGCTCTGTGTAACAGTCCTTCTGCACCCCAGTGTCAACCTCTGCTATCTGCAAGGACCCTTCTGAATCCCAGTCTCCAACATCTGCTCTCTGCAACAGTCCTTCTGCACCCCAGTCTTCAACATCTGATCTCTGCAACAGTCCTTCATCACCTCAGTCTGGAAACTCTGTGGTCTCCAACGATCCTTCTGCACCCCAGTCTCCTAACTCTGCTCTCTGTAACAGTCCTTCTGCACCTCAGTCTCCAAACTCTGCTCCACGTAACATCCTTCTGCAACCCAGTCTCCAAATTCTGCTCTCTGTAACACCCTTCTGCAACCCAGTCTCCAACCTTTGCTTTCTGTAACAGGCTTTCTGCACCCCAGTCTCCAAACTCTGCTCTCTGTATAAGTCCTTCTGCACCCCAGTTGCAAAACTTCTGCTCTTTGTAACAGTCCTTCTGCAGCTCAGTCTCCTACATCTGCTCTCTTCAACAGTCCATCAGCACCGCAGATTCCAACTTCTGGTTTCTGCAACAGTCCTTCTACAACCCAGTCTCCAACCTCTGGTATCTGCAACAGTCCTTCTGCACCCCAGTCTCCAAACTCTGCTTGCTGTAACAGTCGTCTGTACCTCACTCTCCAACATCTGCTCTCTGTAAGTTCCTTCTGCAACCCAGTCTCCAAACTCTTCATTCTGTAACAGTCCTTCTGCACGCCTTCTCCCATCTCTCCTATCCGTAACAGCCTCCTGCACCCCAGTCTCCAAAGTCTGTTCTCTATAACAATACTTCTGCAACCCAGTCTCCAACCTCTGCTCTCTGCAACAGTCCTTCTACACCCCCATCTTCAAACTCTGCTCTGTGTAACACTCCTTCTGCACCCCTGGCTCCAACCTCTGCTCTCTGTAACAGTTCTTCTGCACCATATTCTCCCACCTCTGCTCTCTGTTACACTCTTTGTATAACGCAGTGTCCAAACTCTGCTCTTTGTAACGGTCCCCCTGCAGCCCAATTTCCAACCTCTGTTTTCTGTAACAGTCCTTCTGCACCTCAGTCACCAAACTCTGCTCTCTGTAACCGTTTTTCTGCACCTCAGTCTCCATCCTCTGCTCTCTGTAACAGTCGTTCTGCACCTCAATCTGAAACCTCTGCTCTCTGCACGATCTTTCTGCACCCAGTCTCCAACCACTTCTCTCTGTAACAGTCGTCCTGCACCTCAGTCACCAACCTCTGCTCTCTGTAAGATCGTTCTGCAACCCAGCCTCAAAACTCTGCTCTCTATAATAGTCCTTCTGAAACCCAGCCTCAAAAGTCTTCTCTCTATAACAGTCTTTCTGCAACCCAGTCTCCAACCTCTGCTCTCTGTAGCAGGCCTTCTGAATCCCAGTCTCCAAACTCTGCTCTCTGAAACAGTCCTTCTGCACGCCAGTCTCCAACCTCTGCTCTCATTAACGGTCCTTCTGCGCCCCAGGCTTCCACCTCAGCTTTCTGTATCATAATTCTTCAAACGAATCTCCAACGTCTTCTCTGTGTAACAGTCCTTCGTCATCTCAGTCTCCAAACTCTGCTCTCTGCAACAGTCCTTCTGCACCCCAGTCTCCAACCTCTGCTTTCTGCAACATTCCTTCTGTACCCCAGGCTGTAACCTGTTCTCTCTGTAACAGTCCTTCTGCACCCCAGTCTCCTACCTCTGCTCTCTGTAACGATTCTTCTGCAGCCCAGTCTCCACCTCTGCTTTCTGCATTTATTCTTCTGCAACTCCGTCTCCAACTTCTGCTGTCTTCAACGAACCTTCTGCACCTCACTCTTCAAACTCCGCTCTCTGTAACAGTTTTTCTGCACCTCAGTCTCTAAACTCTGCTCTCTGCAACCGTCCTTCTGTACCCCAGTCTCCAACCTCTGCTCTCTGCAACGATTCTTCTTCACCCCAGTCTCCGACCTCTGCTCTCTGCAACAGTAATTTTGAACCCCAGTCTCCAACATATGTTCTCTGCAACAGTCCTTCTGCACCCCAGTCTCCAACCTCTGCTCTCTGCAACAATCGTTCTGCACCTCAGTTTTCAACCTCTGCTCTCTGTAACAATCCTTCTGCAACTCAGTCTCCAACCTGTGCTCTCTGTGAAAGCCCTTCTGCACCCCAGTTTCCATCCTCTGTTCTCTGCAACAGTCCTTTTGCACCCCATGTTCCAAACTCTGCTCTCTGTAACAGTTCTTCTGTACTTCAGTCTCCAACCTCTGCTGTCTGTAACGGTCCTTCTGCACCCCAGTCTCCAAACTCTACTTTGCATATCAGTTATTCTGCACCCCAGTCTCCAGCCTCTGTTCTCTGTGACAGTTCTTCTTCACCTCAGTCTCAATACGCTGCTCTCTGCAACAGTCCTCCTACACCCCAGTCTCAAACCACTGCTCTCTGCAACAATTCTTCTGCACCCCAGTCTCAAAACTCTGCTCTCCGTAACAGTTTTTCTGCACCCCAATCTCCAAACTCTGCTCTCAGTAACACGTCTTCTGCACCCCATTCTCCACCCTCTGATCTCTGTAACAATCATTCTGGACCTCAGTCTCCAACCTCTGCTCTCTACAACAGTCCTTCTGCTCCTAAGTCTCCAACCTCTACTCTCTGTAAAAGTACTTCTGCACCTCAGTCTCCAAAATCTGCTCTCTGTAAGATCCTTCTGCAACCTATTCTTAAAACTCTGCTCTCTGTAAAAATCTTTCTGCACCCCAGTGTCCAACATATGCTCTCATCAACGATCCTTATTCTACCCAGGTTTCAACTTCTGCTCTCTGCAATGGTCCTTCTGCACCCCCGTTTCCGACCGCTGCTCTTTGTAACAGTCCTTCTGCACCTAAGTCTCCAAACTCTTCTCTCTGCAACAGTCCTTCTAGACCCCAGTCTTCAATCTCTGCTCTCTGTAAAAGTCTGTCTGCTCACCAGTATCCATACTCTGCTCTCTGTAGCAGTCCTTCTGCACACCTGGATCGAACATCTGCTCTCTGCAACAGTCCTTATGCACCTCAGTCTGAAAACGCTGCTCTCTGCAACAATCCTTCTGCATCCCAGTCTTAAACATCTGCTCTTGTAAAACTCCTTATGCACCTCTGTCTGCAAAATGCTCTCTGTATAATCCTTCTGCAACCCAGTCTAGAAACTGTGCTATCTGTAACAGTCCTTCTGCACCCCAGTCTCCAACTTCTGCTCTCTGAAACAGTCCTTGTGCACCCCAGTCTCCAACCTATGCTCTATGCAACAGTCCTTCTGCACCCAGTTCTCCAACCTCTACGCTCTGTAAGATCCTTCTGCACCGCAGTCTCCAAACTCTGCTCTCTGTAACAGTTCTTCTGCACCCCAGTATCCAATCTCTTCTCTCTGCAACAGTCCTCCTGCAACCCAGTCTCCAACCTCTACTCTCTGTAAGATTCTTCTGCACCGCAGTCTCCAAACTCTGTTCTCTGCAACAGTCTTTCTGCACCCCGGTCTCAAACCTTTGCTCTTTGTAACAGTCCTTCTGTACTGCAGTCTCCAACCTCTGCTCTCTGTAACTATCTTTCTGAACCCCAATCTCCAAACTCTGCTCTCTGTAACTCTCCTTCTGCAACCCAGTCTCAATCCTCTGCTCTCTGTAAGAATCCTTTGACACCCCAGTCTTCAACCTCTCCTCTCTGTAAAAGTCTTTCTGCACCTCAGTATCCAAACTCTGCAATCTGTAATGGTCTTTCTGCACCCCAGTCTCCAACCTCTTCTCTCTGAAAGGATCCTTCTGCACCTCAGTCTGCTACCTCTGCTGTCTGTAGCAGTCCTTCTCTATCCCAGTCTCGAACCTCTTCTCTCTGCAACGGTCCTTCTGCACCTCAGTCTCCAAACTCCGCTCTCTGCAACAGTCCTTCTGCACACCAGTCTCCAGTCTCTGCTCTCTGGAAGATCCTTTTTCATCCCAGTCTCCAAACTCTGCTGTCTGTAGCAGTGCTTCTTCACCCCAGTATCCAAACTCTGCTCTCTGTAAATGTTCTCCTGCACCTCAGTCTCCAAACTTTGCTCTCTGTAATGGTCCTTCTGCCCTACAGTCTCCAACTCTGCTCTCTGTAACAATCCTTCTGCACCTCAGTCTCCAACGTCTTCAATTTGTAACAGTCCTTCTCCACCCCAGTGTCTAACATCTGCTCTCTGCAACGGTCCTTCTGCACCCCAGTCTCCCATATCTGCTCTCTGTAAAAGTCCTTCTTTACCACAGTCTTCAACCTCTGCTCTGTGTAACAATCCTTCTGTACCCCAGTGTCCAACCTCTGTTCTCTGCAACGATCCTTCTGCATCCGTGTCTCCAACATCTCCTCTCCGTAACAGTCCTTCTGCACCCAAGTGTCCAATATCTGATCTCTGCAACAGTTCTTCTGCACCTGAGTCTGGAAACGCTGCTGTCTCCAACGATTCTACTGCACCCCAGTCTCCAAACTCTGCTCGCTTTATCAGTCCTTCTGCACCCCAGTTGCAAACCTCTGATCTTTGTTACAGTCCCTCTGCACCACACTCTCCAACATCTGCTCTATGTAAGTTTCTTCTGCAACCCAGTCTCCAAACTCTGCCCTCTGTAACAGTTCTTCTGCATGCCTTCTCCAAATCTCCTCTCCGTAACAGGCCTTCTGCACCCCAGTCTCCAATGTCTGTTCTCTATAACAATCCTTCTGCACCCCAGTCTTCAACCTCTGCTCTCTGTAACAGTCCTGCTGCACCTCAGTCTACAATCTCTGCTCTCTGTAACATCCTTCTGCAACCTTTTTAAAAACTCTGCTCTCTGAAACAGTCATTCTGCACCTCAGTCTCCAAACTCTGTTCTTTGCAACACTCCTTCTGCACCTCAGTCGCCAAACTCTACTCTCGGTAACAGTCCTTCTGTACCGCAGTCTCCAAACACTTCTCTCTGTAACGATCCTTCTGCACTCCAGTCTCCAACCTCTGCTTTTTGTATCAGTCCTTGTGGACCCCAGTTTACAACCTCTGCTTTCTGTAACAGTCTTTCTGCACCTCATATCCAAACTCTGCTATCTGCAACAGTCCTTCTGCACCCAGTCTACAACCTCTGGTGTCTTCAAAATTCCTTCTGCACCCCAGTCTGCAACGTGTATTCTGTGTAACAGTGCTTCTGCATCCAAACTCCAACTCTGCTCTCTGCAATGATCCTTCTGTACCTCAGTCTTAAACCTCTGCTCTCTGCAACAGTCCTTCTGCACCCCAGTCTCCAAAATCTGTTCTCTGTAACAGTCTTTCTCCACCTCAGTCTTCAACCTCTGTTCTCTGAAAGAGTATTTCTGCACCCCAGTCTCCAACATCTGCTCTCTAAACAGTCCTTCTGCACCCCAGTCTCCAATATCTTCTCTCTGCAACACTCCTTCTGCACTTCAGTGTCCAAACTCTGCTCTCTGCAACGATCCTTCTGAACCCCACTTTCCAACGTCTGATCTCTGAAAGATCCTTTTGACCCCAGTTTCCAAACTCTGCTCTCTGTAATATTCCTTCTCCACGCCAGTCTCCAAACTCTGCTTTCTGCAATGGTCCTGCTGCACCCCAGTCACCAACGTCTGTACTCTGCAACACTCTTTCTGCTCCCCAGTCTCCAAATTCTGCTCTCTGTAACAGTCCTTCTGTACCGCAGTCTCCAAACTCTGCTCTCTGTAAAGGTCTTTTGCAAGCCAGTCTCCAACCTCTGTTTTCTTTGTCCGTCCTTTTGTATCTCCGTCTCCAACCTCTGCTCTCTGCAAAAGTCTTTCTGCATCCCATTCTCCATCTTCTTCTCCCTGCAACAGTCCTTCTGAACAACAGTTTCCAACATCTGCTCTCTGAAAAAGTTTTTGGGTACCCTAGTACCCAACCTCTGCTCTCTGCAAGAGTCCTTCTGTAGTGCAGTCTCCAACTTCTACTCTCTGCAATGAAACTTCTACAACCCAGTCTCCAACATCTGCTCTCTGCAAAAGTCCTTCTGCACCTCAATCTGAAAATTTTCCTCTCTGCAACAATCCTTCTGCACCCCAGACTTCAACATCTGCTATCTGTAACAGTCCTTCTGCACCTCAGTTTCCAAACTCTGCTCAAAGTAAGATCCTTCTGCAACACAGTTTCCAAAATTTGCTCCCCTTATCAGTCCTTCTGCACCTCAGTCACCAACCTCTGCTCTCTATAACAGTCGATCTACACCTCAGTCTGAAACCTCTTCTCTCTGCAGGATCCAACTGAATCCCAGTCTCCAGACACTGCTCTCTGTAACAGTCCTTCTGCAACACAGTCTACAAACTCTGCTGTTTATAAGATCCTTCTGCCACCCAGTTTCTAAATCTGCTCTCTGTAACATGCCTTCTGCACCCCAGTCTCCAACCTGTGGTCTCTGCAACAGTCCTTCTGCACCTCAGTCTTAAAACGCTGTTTTCTGCTACGATCCTTTTGCACCTCAGTCTCCAACCTCTACTCTCTGTAACAGTCCTTCTGCACCTGGTTCCCCAACATCTGCTCTCTGTTAGATCCTTCTTCAACCCAGTCTCTAAACTCTGTGATCTGTAGCAGTCCTTTTGGAGCCCTTCTCCACACTCTGCTCTCCTTAACAGGTGTTCTGCACCCCAGTCTCCAACCTCTGCTCTCTGTAACACTCTTGTTGCACCTCAGTCTCCAACCTCTGCTCTCTGCACCGATCCTTCTGCACCCAAGTCTCCAACCTCTGCTCTCTGTAACAATTCTTCTGCACCCCAGTCTCCAACCTCTGCTCTCTGCAACAGTCTTTCTGCACCCCAGTCTTCAACATCTGCTCTGTGTAAAAGTCCTACTCCCCAGTCTCCATCCTCTGCTCTCTGTAACAATTCTTCTCCACCCCAGTCTCCAACCTCTGCTCTCTGTAACAGTCCTTCTGCACCATATACTCCAACCTCTGCTCTCTGTTACAGTCTTTATATACCGCAGTCTCCAAAATCTACTCTCTATAATGGTCCCTCTCTACCCCAATTTCCAACCTCTGCTTTCTGTAACAGTCCTTCTGCACCTCAGTCTGAAACCTCTGCTCTCTACACTAACCTTCTGCACCCCAGTCTCCAATCACTGCTCTCTGTAACATTCGTCCTGCACCACAGTCACCAATCATTGCTCTCTGTAAGATCCTACTGCAACCCAGCCTCAAAAGACTGCTCTCTATAACAGTCCTTCTGCAACCCAGTCTCCAAACTCTGCTCTCTATAGCAGGCCTTATGCACCCAAGTCTCCAAACTCTGCCCTCTGAAACAGTCCTTCTGCACGCCAGTCTGCAACCTCTGCTTTTTGTAAAGGTCCTTCTGCACCCCAGTCTCACACCTCAGCTTTCTGTATCATAATTCTTCACCCCAGTCTCAAACGTCTGCTCTGTGTAACAGTCCTTCTGCATCTCAGTCTTTAACGTCTGCTCTCTGCAACAGTTTTTCTGCACCCCAGTTTCCAACATCTGCTTTCTGCAACATTCCTTCTGCAGCCCAGTCTCCACCTCTGCTCTATTCAAGGATTCTTCTGCAACTCAGTCTCCAACTTCTGCTCTCTTCAACGATCCTTCTGCACCCGAGTCTCCAACCTCTGCTCTCTGTAACTGTTTTTCTGCACCTAAGACTCCAACCTCTGCTCTCTGCAACCGTCCTTCTGCAACCTTGTCTCCAACCTCTGCTCTCTGCAACAATCCTTATGCACCCCAGTCTCCAACATCTGCTCTCTGCAACAGTCTTTCTGCTTCCCAGTCTCCAAAGTCTCATCTCCTTAACACTCCTTCTACACCGCACTCTCCAACCTCTGTTCTCTGTAAGGTCGTTCTGCACCCCAGTTTCCAAACTCTGCTCTCTGTATCATTCCTTCTCCAACTCAGTCTAAAACCTCTGCTTTCTTCAATGGTCCTGCTGCAACCCAGTCTCCAACAACCGTTCTCTGCAAAAGTCTTTCTACTCCCCAGTCTCAAACCTCTGCTCTCTGTAACAGTCTTTCTGTACTGCAGTCTCCAACCTCTGCTCTCTGTGACAGTCCTTCTGCACCCCAGTCTCAAACCTCTGCTTTCTGTATAAGTTATTCTTAACCATGGTTTCCAACCTCTGCTCTCTGTAACAGTACTTTTGCACCTCTGTCTCAAACCTCTGAACTCTGCAACCTTACTTCGGCACCCCATTCTCTAACCTCTGCTCTCTGTAAAAGTCCTTCTGCACCCAATTCTCTAACCCCCGCTCTATGCAACAGTCCTTCTGTACCACAGTCTCCAACCTCTTCTCTCTGTACCGGTCGGTCTGCACCCCAGTCTCAACCTCTGCTTTCTGTATCAGTAATTCTGCACCCCAGTCTCAAACCTTTTCTCTCTGTAACATTCGTTCTGCACCTCAGTCTCCAACCTCTACACTCTGCGACAGTTCTTCTGCACCCCAGTCTCCAAACTCTGCTCCCTCCAACAGTTCTTCTGAACCCCAGTCTCCAACATCTGCACTCTGAAACAGTTCTTATAAAAACCATTCTCCAACCTCTGCTCTCTGTAACAGTCCTCGTGTATTCCAGTCTCCGAACTCTGCTCTCTGCAACGGTCTTTCTGCACCCCAGTCTTCAACCTCTTCTTTCTGTATCAGTCCTTCTGAACACCAGTTTCCAACCTCTGCTCTCTGTAACAGTCCTTATTCAACTCAGTCTCCAAATTCTGCTCTCTGCAACAGTCCTTCTGCACCCAAGTCTCCAACACCTGCTCCCTGCAACAGTCCTTCTTCACCCCATTCTCCAACCTCTGCTATCTATAACAGTCCTTCTAAACCCCAGTCTCCAACCTCTGGTCTCTGTAACAATCCTTCTGCACCTCTGTCTCTACCTCTGCTCTCTGCAATATTCCTTCTGCACCTCAGTCTCCAACCTCTCCTCTCTGTATGATCCTTCTGCAACCCAGTCTCCCAACTCTGCCCTCTGTAACAGTCGTTCTGCATCCCTTCACCAAACTCTGCTCTCTGTAACAGTCCTTCTGCACAGCAGTCTCCAACCTCTGTTCTCTGTAACAGTTCTTCTGCACCCCAGTCTCAAACCTCTGCTCTCTATATAGATGCTTTTGCACCCCAGTCTCCAACCTCTGTAATCTCCAACAGTCCTTCTGCACCTCAGTCTAAAAACTCGGTTCTCTGCAACAATCCTTCTGCACCCCAGTCTCTTCTGCACCTGAGTCTCAAAACTCTGCTCTCTGTAACAGTCCTGTTCCACCTCAGTCTCCAACCTCTGCTCTCTGTAAGATCCTGCTGCCACCCTGTTTCCAAACTCTGCTCTCTGTAACAGTCCTTCTGTACCCCAGTCTCCAACCTCTGCTCTCTGTAACAGTCCTTCTGCAACTCAGTCTCCAAACTCTGCTCTCTGTAACATTTCTTCTCTACCCCGTCTCCAACCTCTGCTCTCTGCAACGGTCCTTCTGCACGACAGTCACCAACATCTGTTCTCGGCAACAGTCCTTCTGCACCCCAGTCTCAAACCTCTGCTCTCCATATAGATGCGTCTGCACCCCAGTCTCCAACCTCTGTAATCTCCAACAGTCCTTCTGCACCTCAGTCTAAAAACTCGGTTCTCTGCAACAATTTTTCTGCACCCCAGTCTCTTCTGCACCTGAGTCTCAAAACTCTGCTCTCTGTAACAGTCCTGTTCCACCTCAGTCTCCAACCTCTGCTCTCTGTAAGATCCTGCTGCAACCCTGTCTCCAAACTCTGCTCTCTGTAACAGTCCTTCTGTATCCCAGTCTCCAACCTCTGCTCTCTGTAACAGTCCTTCTGCAACTCAGTCTCCAAACTCTGCTCTCTGTAACATTTCTTCTCTACCCTGTCTCCAACCTCTGCTCTCTGCAAAGGTCCTTCTGCACGACAGTCACCAATATCTGTTCTCGGCAACAGTCCTTCTGCACCCCAGTCTACAAATTCTGCTCTGGGTATCATTTCTTCTGCACCTCAGTCTCCAACCTCTGCTTTATGTAAGATCTTTCTGCAACCCAGTCTCCAAACTTTGCTCTCTGTAACTGTCGTTCTGCACCCCAGTCTCCAACCTCTGCTATGTGCAACAGTTCGTCTGCACCACAGTCTCCATCCTCTGATCTCTGAAAGATCCTTCTGCACCCTAGTCTCCAAACTCTGATCTCCGTAACAGTCCTTCTTCATCCCAATCTCCAACCTCTGCTCACTGTAACAATCCTTCTGAACCACAGTCTCCAACCTCTGCTTTCTGCAAAAATCCTTCTGAACCTCAGTCTTCAACCATTGCTCTCATTAACAATTCTTCTGCACCTCAGTCTCCAAACTCTGCTTTATGTAAGATCCTTCTGCCACCCAGGCTCCAAACTCTGCTGTCTGTAACAGTCCTTTTGCACCCCAGTCTCCAACCTCTGCTCTGTGCAACAGTTCGTCTGCACCTGACTCTCCAAACTCTGCTCTCTGTATGATTCCTCTGCACCTTAATCTCAAAACTCTTATCTCTGTAACAGTTCTTCTTCACCCCAGTCTCCAACCTCTGCTCCCTGCAACAATCCTCTGCACCCAAGTCTCCAACTTCTGCTCTCTGATACACTTTTTCTGCACCCCAGTCTTTAACATCTACTCTCTGAAACAGTACTTCTGCATCCCATTCTCCAACCTCTGCTCTCTGCAACTGTCCTTCTGTACCCTGGTCTCCAACCTCTGCTCTTTGTAACAGTTTTTATGTACTGCAGTCTCCAACCTCTGCTGTCTGTGAGGTTCATTCTGGACCCAAGTCTCCAACCTCTGCTTTCTGTATCAGTCTTTCTGCACTCCAGTTTCCAACCTCTGCTCTCTGTAACAGTCCTTCTGCATCTCAGTCTCCAAAATCTGCTCTCTATAACAGTCCTCCTGCACCCCAGTTTCCAAAATGTGCACTCTGCAACAGTCTATCTACACTCCAGTCTTCAACCACTGCTCTGTGTAACAGTCCTTCTGCAACCCAGTTTCCAATCTCTGATCTCTGCAACGATCCTTCTGCATCCCAGTCTCCAACATCTGCTCTCTGCAACCGTCCTTCTGCACGCAAGTCTCCAACCTCTGCTCTCTGCAATAATCCTTCTGCACAACAGTCTCAAAACTCTGCTCTCTGCAATAATCCTACTGCACCCCAGTCGCCAACCTCTGCTCTCTGTAACAATCCTTCTGCACCAAAGTCTCCAAACTCTGCTCTACGTAATATTCTTCTGCAACCCAGTCTCCAAACTTTGCTCTTTGTAACAGCCCTTCTGTAGCCAGTCTTCAAACTCTGCTCTCTGTAACAGGCCTTCTGCACACCAGTCTTTAAACTCTGCTCTCTCTATTAGTCCTTCTTCACCGCAGTCTCCAAACTCTGCTCTTTTTAACATTCTTTCTGCATCTCAGTCTCCTACCACTGCTCTCTGCAACACTTCTTCTGCACACCAGTCTCCAACATCTGCACTCTGAAACAGTTCTTCTCCACTCCAGTCTCCAACCTCTTCTCTCTGTAAACGTCCTCCTGTATTACAGTTTCCAAACTCTGCTCTTTGTATTGGTCCTTCTGCACCTCAGTTTCCAACCTCTGATTTCTGTATCAGTCCTTCTGCACCCAAGTCTCCAACCTCTACTATGTGCAACAGTCCTTCTGCACCACAGTCTCCAAATTCTACTCTCTGCATAAGTCCTTCTGCACCCAAGTCTCCAAGACCTGCTCCCTGCAACAGTCCTTCTGCACCCCAGTCTCCAAACTCTGGTAACTTTAACAGTCCTTCTGCACCTCCTTCTCCAAATTCTGCTCTCTGCAAGACTCCTTCTGCACCCAAGTCTCCAACCTCTGCTCTCTGCAACAGTCCTTCTACACCCCAGTCTTCAACCTCTGCTCTGTGTAACAGTCCTTCTGCACCCCAGTCTCCAACCTCTGGTCTTTGTAACAGTTCTTCTGCACCATACTCTCCAACTTCTGCTCTCTGTTACAGTCTTTGTATACCGCAGTCTCCAACCTCTGCTCTCTGTAACGGTCCCTCTGCACCCCAATTTCTAACCTTTGCTGTCTGTAACAATCCTTCTGTACCTCAGTCACCAAACTCTGCTCTCTGTAACCTTCCTTCTGCACCTCAGTCTCCAACCTCTGCTCTCTGTAACAGTACTTCTGTACCTCAGTCTTAAACCTCTTCTCTCTGCACAATCCTTCTGCACCCCAGTCTCCAACCACTACTCTCTGTAACTGTCATCCTGCACCTCAGTCACAAACCTCTGTTCTCTGTAAGATCCTTCTGCAACCCAGGCTCAAAACTCTGCTCCATATAACAGTCCTTCTGCAACCCCGCCTCAAAACTCTGCTCTCTATAATAGTCCTTCTGCAACCCAGTCTCCAACCTCTGCTCTCTGTAACGGTCCTTCTGCACCCCAGTCTCCAAACTCTGCTCTCTGAAACAGTTTTTCTGCATGCCAGTCTCCAACCTCTGCTCTCTGTAACGGTCCATCTGCACCCCAGTCTCCCACCTCAGCTTTCTGTATCATAATTTTTTACCCCAGTCTCCAACGTCTTTTCTGTTTAACAGTCCTTCTGCATCTCAGTCTCCAAACTCTGCTCTCTGCAACAGTCCTTCGGCACCCCAGTCTTCAACCTCTGCTTTCTGCAACATTCCTTCTGCACCCTAGTATCCAACCTGTTCTCTCTGTAACAGTCCTTCTGCACCCAAGTCTCCCACATCTGCTTTCTGTAACAATCCTTCTTCAGCCCAGTCTTTACCTCTGCTCTCTGCAACGATTCTTCTGCACCTCACTCTCCAACCTCTGCTATCTGTAACAGTTTTTCTGCACATCAGTCTCAAATCTCTGCTCTCTGCAACCGTCCTTCTCCACCCCAGTTTTCAACCTCTGCTCTCTGCAACGATCCTTCTGCACCCCAGTCTCCAACGTCTCCTCTCCTTAACACTCCTTCTGCACCCCAGTCTCCAAACTCTGTTTTCTGTAAGGTCCTTCTGCACCCCAGTTTCAAAACTCTGCACTCTGTAACATTCCTTCTCCAACCCAGTCTCCAACCTCTGCTTTCTTCAACGGTCCTGCTGCAACCCAGTCTCCAAACTCTGTTTTCTGAAACAGTTCTTCTGCTCCCCAATTTCCAAACTCTACTCTCTGTAACAGTCCTTCTGTACCACAGTCTCCAACTTCTGCATTCTGTAATGGTCTTTCTGCACCCTATTCTCCAACCTCTGCTTTCTGTATCAGTCCTTCTGAACCACAGTCTCCTAACTCTGCTCTGTTACATTCCTTCTGCACCTCAGTCCCCAAACTCTGCTTTCTGTAAGATCCTTCTGCATACCAGTCTCCAAACTCTGCTCTCTGCAACGATCCTTCTTCACCCCAGTCTCCAACCTCTGCTCTCTGAAACAGTCATTCTGCACCCAAGTCTCCAAAATCGGCTCTCTTCAACAGTCCTTCTGCACCTCAGTCTGAAATCTCTTTTCTCTGCAACGACCGCCCTGCACCCCAGTCTCCTTCCTCTGCTCTCTGTAACAGTCCTTCTGAACCTCAGTCTCCTACCTCTGCTCTCTGTAAGATTCTTCTGCAACAAAGTCTCCGAACTATGTTCTCTGTAACAGTTCTTCTGCACAACAGTCTCCAACCTCTGCTCTCTGTAATAGGCCTTCTGCACCCCAGTGTCCAACCTCTGCTCTCTTCAACAGTCTTTCTAAACCCCTGTCTCCAAACTCTGCTCTCCGCAACAGTCTTTCTGCACCCCAGTCTTCAACTTCTGTTCTCTGTAACAATCCTTCTGCACCTCAGTCCCCAAACTCTGACCTCTGCAATGGTCCTTCTGCACCCCAGTCTCTAACCTCTGCTGTGTGCAACCAACCTTTTGCACCCCAGTCTCCAACCTCTGCTCTCTTAAAAGTCATTCTTCACCTCAGTCTCCAAACTCTGCTTTCTGCAACCGTCCTTCTGCACCCCAGTCTCCAACATCTGCTCTCTGCAACAGTTCTTCTGTACCTCAGTCTGAAAAATCTGCTCTCTGCAATAAACCTTCTGCACCCCAATCTCCAACCTCTGCTCTCTTTAACAGTCCTTCTGTACCTCAGTCTCCAATCTCTGCTCTATGCAACAGCCCTTCTGCACCCAAGTCTCCAACATCTGCTCTCTGAAACAGTCCTTCTAAACCCCAGTCTCCAAACTCTGTTCTCTGGAACATTTTTTTACACCCCAGTCTCCATACTCTGCTCGCTCCAACGATCCTTCAGCACACCAGTCTCCAACCTCTGGTCTCTACATCAGTTCTTTTGCACCTCAGTCTCCAAACTCTGCTCTCTGTAAAGGTCCTTCTCTACCGCAGTCTCCAACTACTGTTCTCCATAAGAGTCCTTATGCACCCGAGTATCCAACCTCTGCTTCCTGTATCTGTCGTTTTGCACCACAGTCTCAAAATTCTTCCCTCTGTAACAGTTTGTCTGCAAGTCAGTCTGCAACCTCTGCTCTCTGCAACAGTCCTACTGCACCCCAGTCTCCATTCTCTGCTCTCTGCAACAGTACTTTTGCACCCCAGTCTCCAACCTCTGCTCTCTATAACAGTCCTTCTGTACTGCATTCTCCAACATCTGCTCTCTGTAAGGGTATTTCTACACGTGAGTCTCCAACATCTGATTTCTGTATCAGTCCTTCTGCACCCAAGTCTCCAACCTGTGCTCTGTGTAACTGTACCTCTGCACCTTAATCTCCAAACTTTGCTCTCTGCCACAATTTTTCTAGACCCCAGTCTCTAACCTCTGCTCTCTCTAACAATCCTTCTGCACCTCCGTCTACAACCTCTACTCTCTGCAATGGTCCTTCTGCACCTGAGTCTCCAACCTCTACTCTCTGATACAGTGCTTCTACACCTCAGTCTCCAACCTCTGCTCTATGTAAGATTTTCTGCAACCCAGTATCCACACTCTGCTCTCTGTAAAAAACCTTCTGCACCCCAGTTTCCGAACTCTGCTCTCTGTATCAGTCCTTCTGCACCCCAGTCTCCAACATCTGTTCTCTGCAACGATCCCTCTGCACCCCAGTCTCCAACCTCTGCTCGCTGCAACAGTTCTTGAGGACCCCAATCTCCAACATCTGCTCTCTGCAACAGTTCTTCTGTACCTCAGTCTGAA
Organism: Ictidomys tridecemlineatus; assembly: GCF_052094955.1. Lineage (NCBI taxonomy): Eukaryota > Metazoa > Chordata > Mammalia > Rodentia > Sciuridae > Ictidomys > Ictidomys tridecemlineatus. The sequence continues at coordinate 43,893 of NW_027521103.1, read as the reverse complement.
AACTCTGCTCTCTGCAATAATCTTTCTGCACCCGAGTCTCCAACCTCTGCTCTTAGTAACAGTTCTTCTGTACCTTAGTCTCCAACTTCTGCTCTTTATCAGTTCTGCACCTCTGTCTCCCACATCTGCTCTCTGTAACAGTTCTTCTTCACCTCAGGCTTCAAACTCTGCTCTGTGTAACAGTCATTCTGCAACCCAGTGTCCAACCTCTGCTCTCTGCAACGATCCTTCTGCATCCCAGTCTCCAACATCTGCTCTGTACAACAGTCCTTCTGCACCCAAGTCTCCAACATCTGATTTCTGAAACAGTCCTTCTGCACCTCAGTCTGGAAACTCTGCTGTCTCCAACGATCTTTCTGCACCCCAGTCTCCAAACTCTGCTCTCCATAACAGTCCTTCTGCACCTCAGTCTCCAAACTCTGCTCTACGTAAGATCTTTCTGCAACCCAGTCTCCAAACTCTGCTCTCTCTAACACCCCTTCTGCACCCCAGTCTCCAAACTCTGCTCTCTGTAACAGGCCTTCTGCAACCCAGTCTCGAAACTCTGCTCTCTGTATCAGTCCTTCTGCACCTTAGTTGAAAACCTCTGCTCCTGGTGAGAGTCCTTCTGCATGTCAGTCTCCTACATCTGCTCTCTCCAACAGTCCTTTGGCACCCCAGATTCCAACTTCTGGTTTCTGTAACAGTCCTTCTACACCCCAGTCTCCAACCTCTCATATCTGAAAAAGTCCTTCTGCACCCCAGTCTCCAAACTATGCTCTCTGTAATAATCTTTCTGAGCCTCAATCTCCAACATCTACTCATTGTACAGTCCCTCTGCACCTCACTCTCAAACAACTACTCTCTGTAAGTACCTTCTGCAACCCAGACTCCAAACTCTGCCCTCTGTAACAGTCCTTCTGCACGCCTTCTCCCAACTCTCCTATCCATAACAAACCTTCGGCATCCCAGTCTTTAAAGTCTGGTCCCTATAACAATCCTTCTTCACCCCAGTCTCCAACATCTGCTCTCTGTAACAGTCCTGTTGCACCTCGGTCTACAATCTCTGCTCTCTGTAAGATCCTTCTGCAACCTTGTTTAAAAACTCTGCCCTCTGTAACAGTCCTTCTGCACCTCAGTCTGCAAACTCTGTTCTTTGCAACACTCCTTCTGCACTCCAGTCGCCACCCTCTACTCTCTGTAACAGTCCTTCTGTACCGCAGTCTTCAAACTTTTCCCTCTGTAACGGTCCTTCTGCACCCCAGTTTCCAACCTCTGCTTTCTGTATCAGTTCTTCTGCAACCCAGTCTACAAACTCTGCTCTCTGTAACAATCTTTCTGCACCTCATATCCAAACTCTACTATCTGCAATAGTCCTTATGTGCCCCAGTCTCCAACCTCTGCTGTCTGCAAAATTCCTTCTTCACCGCAGACTGCAACGTGTGCTGTGTGTAACAGTCCTTCGGCAGCCAAGTCTCCACCTCTGCTCTCTGCTATGATCCTTCTGTAACTCAGTCTTAAAACTCTGTTCTCTGCAACAGTCCTTCTGCACCCTAGTCTCCAAACTCTGTTCTGTGTAACAGTCCTTCTCCACCTCAGTCTTCAACCTCTGCTCTCTGCAAGAGTCCTTCTGCACCCCAGTCTCCAACATCTGCTTTCTAAAGAGTGCTTCTGCACTTCAGTCTCCAAAATCTGCTCGCTGCAACAGTCCTTCTGAACCAGAGTGTTCAAACTCTTCTCTCTGCAATGATCCTTCTGCACTTCAGTCTCCAACCTCTGCTCTCTGAAAGATTCTTCTCACCCCAGTTTCCAAACTCTGCTCTCTGTAATATTCCTTCTCCACGCCAGTCTCCAACCTCTGCTTTCTGCAACAGTCCAGCTGCACCCCAGTCTTCAACCTCTGTACTCTGCAACACTCTTTATGCTTCCCCAGTCTCCAAACTCTACTCTCTGTAACAGTTCTTCTGTACCGCAGTCTCCAAACTCTGTTCTCTGTAAAGGTCCTTTTGTACGCCAGTCTCCAACCTCTGCTTTCTTTGTCCGTCTATCTGAACCTCAGTCTCCAACCTCTACTCTCTGCAACAGTCCTTCTGAAACGCATTCTCAAATTTATACTCTCAGCAACAGTCCTTCTGAACCTCAGTCTTCAACCTCTACTCTCTGCAACATGCCTTCTGCACCCCAGTATTATACCATTGCTCTCTGTATAAGTCCGTCTGCACCCCAGTCTCCAACCTCTGCTCTCTGTAACGATCCTTCTGCACCTCAGTCTCGACCTCCGCTCTCTGTATCAGTCCTTCTGAACCTCAGTCTCCAAACTCTTTCTCTGTAAGATCCTTCTGAAACCCAGTCTCCAAAGTCTCCTCTCTATAACAGTCCTTCTGCACCTCAGTCTCGAACCTCCGCTCTCTGCAACGATCCTTCTGCACCTCAGTCTCCAACCTCTGCTTTCTGCAATGATTTTTCTGCACCCCAGCCTCAAACCTCTGCTAGCTGCAACAGTCCTATTGAACCCAAGTCTCCACCATTTGCTTCCTGCAACAGTTGTTCTGTACCTTAGTCTGAAAACTATGCTCTCTGAAGTAATCCATCTGCACCTCAGTCTCCAACTTCTGTTCTCTGTAACATTCCTTCTGTACCTCAGTCTCCAACATCTGCTCTCTGCAACAGTCCTTCTGCACCCAAGTCTCCAACATCTGCTCTCTGCAAAAGTTCTTCTACACCCTAGTCTCCATACTCTGCTAGTCTAAACGATCCTTCTGCACCCCAGGCTCCAACATCTGTTCCCTACATGAGTCCTTCTGCAACTCAGTCTGCAACCTCTGGTCTCTACAACAGTCCTTCTTCACCCCACTCTCCATTTTCTGCTCTTTGCAGCAGCCCTTTTGCACCCCAGTCTCCAACATCTGCTCTCTTCAACAGTCATTCTCCACCCCAGTCTCCAATCTCTGCTCTCTGTAACAGTTCTTCTGTACTGCATTCTCCAACCTCTACTCTCCCTAAGGGTACTTCTGCACCTGAGTCTCGAAACTCTGCTTTCTGTATCAGTCCTTCTGCACCCCAATCTCCAACCTCTGCTGTGTGTAACTGTACTTCTGCACCTTAGTCTCCAAGTCTGCTCTCTGCTACAGTCCTTCTGGACCCCAATCTCCAACGTCTACTCTCTGCAACAGTCCTTCTACATCCCAGTCTAAAACCTCTGCTCTCTGCAACAGTCCTTCTGCACCTCTGTCTCCAACCTCTGCTCTCTGCAACTGTCCTTCTGCACCTCAGTCTCCAACCTCCACTCTCTGTAACAGTGCTTCTGCACTTCAGATTCCAACCTCTGCTCTCTGTAAAATCCTTCTGCAACTTAGTCTCCAAACTCTGCTCTCTGTAACAGTCCTTCATTACCCCAGTCTCCAAACTCTGCTCTCTGTAACAGACCTTCTGCACCCCAGTCTTCAAACTCTGCTCTCTGTGTCAGTCCATCTGCACCCCAGTCTCCAACCTCTGCTCTCTGCAACGATCTTTCTGCACCCCAGTCTCATACCTGTGCTCGTTGTAACAGTCCTTGTGTAACCCAGTCTACAACATCTGCTCTCTGCAACAGTTCTTGTGTACCTCAATCTGAAATCCCTGCTCTCTGCAATACTCCTTCTGCACGCAATCTCAAACCTCTGATCTTAGTATTAGTCCTTCTGTACCTCAGTCTCCAAACTCTGCTCTCTGTAAGACCCTTCGGAAACCCAGTATTCAAACTCTGCTGTCTGTAACAATCTATCTGCACCCAGTCTCTAAATTCTGGTCTCTGTAACAGGCCTTCTGTATCCCAGTCTCCAAACTCTGCTCTCTGTACAAGGCCTTCAGAACCCCAGTCTCAGACTTCTACTCTCTGCAACGATATTCAGCACCCCAGTCTCCAACCTCTGCTCTCTACAACAGTCCTTTTGCACCCCAGGCTCCAACATCTGCTCTCTGTAAGATCTTTCTACACACCAGTCTCCAACCTCTGCTCGCTGTAACTGTCCTTCTGTACTGGATTCTCCAAACATTGCCCTCTGTAAAAATTCTTCTGCACCCCAGTCTCCAACATCTGCTTTCTCTATCAGTCCTTCTGCACCCCAGTCTCCAACCTCTGCTCAATGTAACAGTCTTTCGGCACCACAGTCTCCAACCTCTGCTTTCTGCAACAGTCCTTCTGCACCCAAGTCTCCAACCTCTGCTCTCTGCAACATTTCTTCTGCATGCCAGTCTACAAACTCTGCTCTCTGTAATGATCCTTCTGCACCCCAGTCTCAAACCTCTGCTCTACTCAACGATCCATCTGCACTTCAGTCTCCAAGCTCTGCTCTCTGCAAATATCCTTTGGCACCGCAGTCTCAAACCTCTGCTCGCTGCAACAGTCCTTGTGAACCCCAGTCTCGAACATCTGCTCTCTGCAACAGTTCTTCTGTACCTCAGTCTGAAAACGCTGCTCTCTGCAATAATCCATCTGACGCCCAGTCTCTAACCTCTACTCTCTGTAACAGTCCTTCTGTACCTCAGTCTCCAATATCTGCTCTATGCAACAGTTTTTCTGCATCCAAGTCTCCAACATCTTCTCTCTGAATCAATCCTTCGAAACCCAGTCTTCAAACTCTGCTCTCTGCAACAGTCATTCTACACCCTAGTCTCCATACTCTGCTCGCCCCAACAATCTTTCTGCACCCCAGTCTCCTAATTCTGCTCTCTGCAACAGTCCTTCTACACTCCAGTCTCTATTCTCTGCTCGCCCCATCGATACTTCTGCACCCCAGTCTCCAACATCTGTTCTCTACATCAGTTCTTCTGTACCCCAGTCTCCAACCTCTGCTCTCTGTAACAGTCATTCTGTACCGCAGTCTGCAACCTCTGTTCTCCGTTAGGGTCCTTATGCACCCCAGTACCCAACATCTGCTTTCTGTATCAGTCGTTTTGCACCACAGTCTCTAAACTCTGCCCTCTGTAACAGTCCTTCTGCAACTCAGTCTGCAACGTCTGCTCTCTGCAACAGTTCTTCTGCACCACAGTCTCCATTCTCTGATCTCTGCAATAGTCCATTGGTACCCCAGTCTTTAACATCTGCTCTCTGCAACAGTCATTCTCCACCCCAGTCTCCAAACTCTGGTCTCTGTAATAGTCCTTCTGTACTGCATTCTCCAACCTCTGCTCTCTCTAAGGGTACTTCTTCACCTGAGTCTCAAAACTCTGCTTTCTGTATCAGTCCTTCTGCACCCCAATCTCCAAACTCTGCTCTGTGTAACTGTACTTCTGTACCTTAGTCTCCAAGTCTGCTCTCTGCTACTGTCTTTCTGGACCCCAATCTCCAACGTCTACTCTTTGCAACAGTCCTTCTACATCCCAGTCTAAAACCTCTCCTCTCGGCAAGAGTCCTTCTGCACCTCAGTCTCCAACCTCTGCTCTCTGCAACTGTCCTTCTGCACCTCAGTATCCAACCTCCACTCTCTGTAACAGTGCTTCTGTAGTTCAGTCTCCAACCTCTGCTCTCTGTAAGATCCTTCTGCAAATTAGTCTCCAAATTCTGCTCTCTGTAACAGTCCTTCATTACCCAAGTCAACAAACTCTGCTCTCTGTAACAGACCTTCTGCACCCCAGTCTCCAAACTCTGCTCTCTGTGTCAGTCCATCTGCACCCCAGTCTCCAACCTCTGCTCTCTGCAACGATACTTCTGCACCCGAGTCTCATACCTGTGCTCACTGTAACAGTCCTTATGTAACCCAGTCTATAACATCTGCTCTCTGCAACAGTTCTTGTGTACCTCAGTCTGAAATCTCTGCTCTCTGCAATAATCCTTCTGCACGCAGTCTCCAACCTCTGCTCTTAGTAACAGTCCTTCTGTACCTCAGTCTCTAAACTCTGCTCTCTACAACAGTTCTTTTGCACCCAAGTCTCCAACATCTGCTCTCTGTAAGATCTTTCTGCACACCAGTCTCCAACCTCTGCTCGCTGTAACTGTCTTTCTGTACCGGATTCTCCAAACATTGCCTTCTGTAATGGTCCTTCTGCACCCCAGTCTCCAACATCTGCTTTCTCTATCAGCCATTCTGCTCCTCAGTCTTCAAATTCTGCTCAATGTAACAGTCTTTCTACACCTCAGTGTCCAACCTCTGCTCTCTACAACAGTCCTTGTGATCCCCAGTCTCCAACATCTTCTCTCTGCAAAAGTTCTTCTGTACCTCAGTCTGAAAACTCTGCTCTCTGCAATAATCCATCTTCAGCCCAGTCCCCCAACTCTGCTCTCTGTAACAGTCCTTCTGTACCTCAGTCTCCAATCTCTGCTCTATGAAACAGTCCTTCTGCAAGCAAGTCTCCAACATCTGCTCTCTGAAACAGTCCTTCTACACCCCAGACTTTAACCTCTTCTCTCTGCAACAGTCCATCTACAAACCAGTCTCTATGCTCTACTCACCCCAACGATCCTTCTGCACCCCAGTCTCCAACGTCTGCTCTCTGCAACAGTCGTTCTGTACCTCAGTCTCCAACCTCATCTCTCTGTAAGATTCTTCTGAAACCCAGTCTGCAAACTCTGCTCTCTGTAACAGTCCTTCTGCACCCTAGTCTCCAACCTCTGCTCTCTGTAACAGGCCTTGTGCACACCAGTCTCCAAACTCTGCTCTCTGTAAGAGGCCTTCTGCACCCCAGTCTTCAACCTCTACTCTCTGCAAGGATCCTTCTGGACCCCAGTCTCCAACATCTGCTCTCTACAACAGTTTTTCTGCCCCCAGTCTCTAACCTCTGCTCTCTGCAAGATCCTTCTGCAAACCAGTCTCCAAATGTTGCTCACTGTAACAGTACTTCTGCAACCCAGTATTCAAACTCTGCTCTCTGTAACAATAATTCTGCCCTCAGTCTTCAACCTCTGCTCTCTGCAACAGTCCTTCCGCACCCCAGTCTCCAACCTGTGGTCTCTGCAACAGTCCTTCTGCACCTCAGTCTTAAAACACTGTTCTCTGCTATGATCCTTTTGCTGCTGTCTCCAACCACTACTCTCTCTAACAGTCCTTCTGCACCTGGATCCCCAACATCTGGTCTCTGTTAGATCCTTCTAATACCCAGTTTCCAAACTCTGTGATCTTTAACAGTCCTTCTGGAACCCTTCTCCACACTCTGCTCTCTGTAACAAGCCTTCTGCACTCCAGTCTCCAAACTCTACTCTCTGTAACAGTCTTTTTGCACCTCAGTCTCTAACCTCTGCTCTCAGCAACGATCCTTCTGCACCCTAGTCTCCAACGTCTTCTCTCCTCAACAGTCCTTCTGCACCTAAGTCTCCAAATTCTGCTCTCTGCAACAGTACTTCTTCAACCAAGTCTCCAACCTCTACTCTCTGCAACAGTCCTTCTACACCCCAGTCTTCAACCTCTGCTCTGTGTAACAGTCCTTCTGCACCCCAGTCTCCAACCTCTGCTCTCTATTACAGTCTTTCCATACTGCAGTCTCCAACCTCTGCTCTCTGTAACGGTCCCTATGTACCCCAATTTCCAAAATCTGCTTTCTGTAACAGTCTTTCTGCACCTTAGTCACCAAACTCTGCTCTCTATAACAGTCATGCTGCACTTCAGTCGCCAAACTCTGCTCTCTGTTACAGTCCTTCTGCTCCTCAGTCTGATACCTCTGCTCTCTGCACTATCCTTCTGCACCCCAGTCTCCAATCACTGCTCTCTGTAACATTCCTCCTGCACCACAGTCACCAACCATTGCTCTCTGTAAAATCCTTCTTCAATCCGGCCTCAAAACTCTGCTCTCTGTAACAGTCCTTCTGCAACCCAGTCTAAAACCTCTGCTCTGTAGCAGGCCTTATGCACCCCAGTCTCCAAACTCTGCTCTCTGAAACAGTCTTTCTGCACGCCAGTCTGCAACCTTTGCTCTCTGTAACAGTCCTTCTGCACCGCAGTTTCCCACCTCTGCTCTCTGCAACAGTCCATCTACACCCCAGTCTCCAACCTCTGCTTTCTGCAACATTCCTTCTGCACCCCAGTCTCCAACCTGTGCTCTCTTTAACAGTCCTTCTGCACCACAGTCACCCACCTCTTATCTCTTTAACGATCCTTCTGCAGCCCAGTCTCCACCTCTGCTCTCTTCAACGATCCTTCTGCACCCCAGTTTCCAACCTCTGCTCCCTTTAACTGTTTTCTGCACCTCAGAATTCAAATTTTGCTCTCTGCAACCGTTTTTCTGCACCCCTGTCTACAACCTCTGCTCTCTGCAACGATCCTTATGCACCCCAGTCTCCAACATCTGATCTCTGCAACAGTCCTTCTGCACCCCAGTCTTCAACGTCTCTTCTCCTCAATACTCCTTCTGCACTGCAGTCTTCAACCTCTGTTCTCTGTAAGGTCGTTCTGCACCCCAGTTTCCAAACTCTGCTCTCTGTAACATTCCTTCTTCAACCCAGTTTACAAACTCTGCTTTCTTCAACGATCCTGCTACAACCCAGTCTCCAACATCTGTTCTCTGCATCAGTCCTTTACTCCTTAGTCTCCAACCTCTGCTCTCTGTAACAGTCCTATTGTACCACAGTCTCCAACCTGTGCTCTCTGTAACGGTCCTTCTGCACCCCAGTCTCAAACCTCTGCTTTCTGTATAAGTCCTTCTGAACCACGGTTTTCAAAATCTACTCTCTGTAACAGTCCTTCTGCACCTCTGTCTTCAACCTCTGAACTCTGCAACTTTACTTCTGAACCCCATTCTTTAACATCTGCTCTCCGTAACGGTCCTTCTGCACCCCATTCTCTAACCTCTGCTCTCTGCAACAGTTTTTCCGTACCCCAGTCTCCATACTCTGCTCTAAGTAACAGTCCTTCTGCACCCCAGTCTCAACATCTGCTTTCTGTATCAGTAATTCTGCACCCCAGTCTCCAAACTTTGCTCTCTGTAACATTCTTTCTGCACCTCAGTCTCCAACCTCTGCTCTCTGTGACAGTTTTTCTGAACCCCAGTCTCCAAACTCTGCTCTCTGAAACAGTTCTTCTGAACCCCAGTCTCCAACATCTGCACTCTGAAAGAGTTCTTCTATAAACCATTCTCCAACCTCTGCTCTCTGTAACAGTCCTCCTTTATTGCAGTCTCCGAATGCTGCTTTCTGCAACGGTCCTTCTGCACCACAGTCTCCAACCTCTGCTTTCTGTATCAGTCCTTCTGAACACCAGTCTCCAAACTCTGCTCTCTGTAACAGTTCTTCTGAAACTCATTCTCAAATTCTGCTCTCTGCAACAGTCATTCTGCACCCAAGTCTCCAAAACCTGCTCCCTGCAACAGTTCTTCTTCATCCCATTCTCCAAACTCTGCTATCTGCAACAGTCCTTCTGCACCCCAGTCTCCAACCTCTGCTCTCTGTACCAATCATTCTGCACCTCTGTCTCCACCTCTACTCTCTGCAATGGTCTTTCTGCACCTCAGTCTCCAACCTCTGCTCTCTGTAAGCATACTTATACACCCGAGTCTCCAAACTTTGCTTTATGTATCAGTATTTCTGCACCCCAATCTCCAACCTGTGCTCTATGTAACTGTCCCTCTGCACCTTAGTCCCCAAATCCTGCTCTCTGTTACATTCTTTCTAGACCCCAGTCTGCAACCTCTGCTCTCTTTAACAATCATTCTGCACCCATGTCTCCAATCTCTGCTCTCTGCAACAGTCCTTTTACACGCCAGTCTTCAAACTCTGCTCTGTGTAACAGTCCTTCTGCACCCCAGTCTCTAACCTCTGCTCTTTGTAACAGTCCTTCTTCACCATATTCTCCAAACTCTGCTCTCTGTAACAGTCTTTGTATACCGCAGTCTACAACCTCTGCTCTCTGTAACGGTCCCTCTGCACTCCAATTTCCAACCTCTGCTTTCTGTAACAGTCCTTCTGCACCTCAGTCACCATCCTATGCTCTCTGTAAAAGTCCTTCTGCACCTCAGTCTGAAAACTCTGCTCTCTGCACGATCCTTCTGCACCCCAGTCTCCAACCACTGCTCTCTGTAACAGTCGTCCTGCACCTCAGTCACCAACCTCTGCTCTCTGTAAGATCCTCCTGCAACCCAGCCTCAAAACTCTGCTCTCTATAACAGTCCTTCTTCAACCCAGCCTCAAAAGTATGCTCTCTATAACAGTCCTTCTGCAACCCAGTCTCCAACGTCTGCTCTCTGTACCAGGCCTTCTGCACCCCACTCTCCAAATTCTGCTCTCTGAAACAGTCCTTCTGTACACCAGTCTCCAACCTCTTCTCTCTTTAATGGTCCTTCTGCACCCCAGGCTCCCACCTCAGCTTTCGGTATCATAATTCTTCATCCCAATCTCCAATGTCTTCTCTGTGTAACAGTCCTTTTCATCTCAGCCTCCAACCTCTGCTCTCTGCAACAGTCATTCTGAACCCCAGTCTCCAACATCTGCTCTCTGCAACAGTCCTTCTGCACCTCAGTCTGAAAACTCTGCTCTCTGCAACGATCCTTGTGCAACCCAGTCTCCAAACTCTGCTTTCTGTAACAGTCATTGTGCACCTCAGTCTCCAACTTCTGCTCTCTGCAACAGTTCTTCTGCACCCCAGTCATTAACATCTACTCTCTGAAACAGTCCTTCTACACCCCTGTTCAAATGCAGAAGAATAAGACCTGAACTATCGCTCACCCTGCAAAAAATCAACTAAAAATGCATTAAAGACCCAGGCCCTAGGCCATAAATTATGCAGTTTTTAGGAAAAAACAATGTCAATACTCCAACCTACAGGCAGAGGCAATGACTTTTTCAATAGGATGCCAAATCTCAGGAGATAACACCAAAAGTTAGCTAATAGGATGGCATCAAATTAAAAAGGTTCTGCCCAGCAAAGGAGACAATTAGAATATGAAGAGAGAACCTACGGAAAGGGAGAAAATCTTTATGATGTGCTCTTCTAAAAGAGGATGAATATTCAGAATATTAATAAAGAACTCAAAAAACGTAACATGAAACCCACAATTATTAAATAACCCAATTATCAAATAACCCAATTACCAAATGGGAAACTAAATGAACTAAACAGACACGTCTTAGAAGAAAATATGTGAATGGCCAACAAATATATGAAAATACTTGCAAGTCAAGCTACCCTGAGATTTAATCTCACTTCAGTGAAAAAGGCAACCACAAAGAATACAAACAGAAACGAGTGTGACAAGGAGAGAATTGGAGAGAAAGGAGCACTCTCACCTTTTTGGTGGGCATGTAAATCAGCACAACCACCACAGAAATCGGGATAGAGGCTCCTCAGGAGTAGCCATGGACCACCCTGCGACCCAGCTCTACCTCTGCTTGGTATTTATCAGAACGGATCAAAGTCATCATAATATAATGACACATACATGCCCATGAACCAGCCGAGGTGACATCAGTGGAGGAATGGATAAAGAACATCTGGTATATGCACTCTGGAATTTCATTCAGCCATAAAGAAGAACAAAATCATGTCATGCTGGAAGATGGATGGATCTTCAGAACATTACGGAAAATAAGCAACTCAGAAAATTAAGGGCCATATGTTTTCCCTCTGTTAAAGCTAGAGGGGGAAAAGGAAAGAAAGTTGGAAAGGGAGTCTCATCATGAAAGTTGAAGGAAGATCAGTAGAGTCAAGGCACCAGGGGAGGAGGTGAGGAAAAGGGAAATATTGGAATGATATTGGCCAAAGTTCACGGTTATTTTGTGTGCATGTTCAAATATGTGTCAGCAAATCCCACCCTTATGGACCACTACAATGCACCAATGAAGTGTGAAAAGAAGAGTTTCACATTACATGGGACAGGCACTATTCTAGGAGGGTGCCCATTTTTTCCCATCTATAAATGCCACGATCATTTACCACTGTCAAAAATCTCTACAGATTCAAATGTTCTGATCACTGCTCCACCACATGGCTTCTTCTACTTCAGGGTCCCCTTATTCTCACTTAAATCAGGGAACCCGTTTCAATGATGCCATCTATTAATGTCTTCCCAGGCTGCTGAGGACAGTGGCTGCGGGTTTCACAAGGATCTGGTGCTGCCTTCTGAACGCATGTCCACAAGGCCTTGGTGAAGGCTGGTGCTCCAGGCCCTCCTAGAGATTCAGCTGTGAGGCCAGGGAAGGGGTCACATAACACGCCACCGAACACCTTATTTGTTTCTGATCACCATCCTCTCCATTATTCCAGGATCATATTGGTCATTGAACTTAAGCAAACACTGAGTCCAGATTTCAGTCCATCAACAAAAGAGAGTGTAATAGCCACTCCCCATGGCTCAGGAAATTCCTTGGCCCTAACATTTCTGGTGATTACGTTCCTGTGACTGCGTTCAAGATGATCCAGCAGTATGTCCTGACTTCTTTGGTCTAGAAGAGTCAAACAAATTCTCTTATATATTCTGAAGGCTCCTATTAACAAAATACAGTAAAATATTTACCTTTTATTTTGGTGTGACCCTTATACTCTCCTGGACTATATTTTATACTCTTACCTGAGGCGTTCTAGGATCAGAACCCAATTAAGAGTCTGGTGACAATGTGGGATGAAGGATGAGCATCTTAAAGACAATTGGGCTGGGGATGTGGCTGAAGCAATAGTGCCGTTGCCTGGCACACGTACAGGCTGGGTTCGATCATCAGCACCACATACCAACAAAGATGTTGTGTCCGCCGAGAACTAGAAAATGAATATTAAAAATTCTCGCTCTCTCTCTCCCTCTCTCTCTCTCTCTCTCTCTCTCTCTCTCCCCTCTCCTCTCCTCTCCTCTCCTCTCTCACTCTCTCTTAAAAAAAAAAAAGACAACTGCCCAGGTAGAGTCATCATAGGGTCTTCAATTTAGGGAAAGCTAGTCTCCTCGGGGGAGGAGGGGCTGCTTCTGACAGAAAAGAGGGTTAATGGAGATTTCAGGGTTCAGGGCTCTGAGATTTGTCTAATTCCACTGGTATTTTGCCATTCTAATTAACAGGGTCTCAATCATTTCCCCATTAATGTCCTAATTGACATAAGAGAGACCTGGAGAAATTGTGGATGTATAATTTTCTTTGTACTTCTGCAATTTGGAGAATTGGATGTTTTATTCTGATATTAACCTTTATCAGTTTCCAGAGAGAAAATATTTCTGATGATCTGAACCTGACTTGAAGGAGGAATATAATGCTTGAACCTATCATTTTCTTTCTGTAAGTCTCTCACTCTAGTCAGTAACAGCAGTCTGTATTCATGTTGTAATGTTCATTCCCACCCTGAAGGTCGATGGTGTTATTCCAAAGCTCAGTTTTCCATAGACATTGTATTTCAGGCCACGATAACTTAAAGTCACTTTTGGGTCATTGCACACCAGGAATTATCAGGTCTCCTTTCCCATGGGCTGTGACATCATCAACATATTCAATTCCCTCAGGTCAGACATCCAACCTACCTCCTCAGATATGTTATCTAGAACCATCTCTGATGTAAACTACTATTGTGGTCAGTGCAAGCGTGGTCAGGGAGAGATGAAGAATGACTCTTGATGTCTTAGGATAGAGGAAGTTGACACAGAAAAAAGTTATTAAATAGTTGGGAGATCTGGAAGAAAAAAGGAAAATAGGGCAGGTGACACCACACCATATATGGAAACCCTAACTTCCCTGGAAAAAGACTCTCATTTCACGCTATTGTGACCCACATTCAGGAACAGCTGTCTAGGAGCCTGAACACACAGCTCCTGGCACCAAGGAGATTAGTTCCTGCCTCTACAGGGCTGGTTTGCTGCTGCTGCTATGGGATCCAAAAGAACCCGCTTTCTTTCTTCTTTTTTTTTCTCTCTGCCTAGTGTTTGGCTGATCTTGACAGAACCTCCTAAAATAGAGGCCTGCAGGCAGGGGAGTGTGGGAAACGAGGTTCTCGTACTTTCTGTCCCTCTGGTGTGGGGAGAACACAGAAGGACAGAGATGGTGCTCAACACCCACACATGGTGTGCGACACACTTGAACCTGAAAGTGCGAAAAGGGTGTTTGTGAAAAGAGAAGAGATAAAAGAGGCATAGAGATTTTAAAAGCGGGAGTTGGAGTTGAAGCTCCAGATACAGACTCTCTAACCAGGTGCCTACAAGTCTCTGGGAGGCATCTTTTTTCAGATGACTGTATACTCCAGTTTGAAAATTGGTCTAGACTTTGATCATGCAAAGGGATGCACACCCTCCAGCCAGCTTCCTCAGGGCACTCCGGACCTCGTTGCTCCTCAGGCTGTGAATGACGGGGCTCAACAGGGGGCTCACCACACAGAAGAGCACAAAGACCAGGGTGTCCATGTCCAGCCCACTCTGGGCCTGTCATAGTGGAAGTTGGCTGTTCCATAGAAGACCACGATGACAGTGAGGGTGCACGCACAGGTGGAGAATGAGAAGGCCTTCCTCCTTCCCTGGGCAGAGGGAATCCCCAGGATGGCCGCCATGATGAGTGCGTAGGAGCCTACAGTGAAGAGGCAGAGGCTCATGCCCATGGTAGCACTGACCACGTGGAGCGCAGACTCGTTGACAGAGGTGTCTGAGCAGGAGAGCTTCAAGAGCAATGGAGTGTCACAAAGAAAGTGGCTGAACTGCTGGGGCCCACACAGAGTGAGTGTGATGGCCAGCACCGTTTGTGTGACCAAATTCACCAGCCCACACAGCCAGGACCCAGTCACCAGGCCAACACAGACCTTCACACTCATGATGACTGGGTACTGAGGAGGACGGCAGGTGGCCACACAGCAGTCATACTGGCCACACAGCCAGAAAGAAGCCTTCTGTGCGAGCACTTGTCACCAAAAGAAGATCTGGGAAATGCAGCCCTCATAAGAAATGGCCTTCTTCTCCCAGAAGAAGTTCACCAGCAGTACTGGGAGGGTGGTGGATGTTTAGCAGACGTCCAAGAAGCTCAAATTGCTGAGGAAAAAGTACATTGGAGTGTGGAGAGCAGGACTGACCCTGGTGGCCACTATTATGAGCATGTTCCCCAGGAGAGTGGTCAGGTAAATAACCAGAAAGAGCAGAAAGAAGCAGCCCTGTAGGTTGGAGTGGTTGGAAAATCCCAAGAAGATGAATTCAGTGAAAAATGATTGATTGCTCATTTCCAATGGTATCATAGCTACAAAACAGAGAAAAAGAGACCATGACGAGAATGGACTGAGAGCACCCCAAACAGGCTTGTTAATCTGCAGCAACATGGCAAATAATATTGTATACAGAGATGCCTGGACTCTGGAAAGAGACGATTAGGAGTGACTTTAGAGAGAGCATAACTTCTCACAGACTTTTGCATGGGTGCTCTTTTGTAAGAATAAATGGAGACTTGGTCAAAATGCACGACCAGCTATCAATCCCTGTGTCTCATTGAATCTGCAGTATCTCCCTTCTAACACTGTGCTTCACTGTGATGAATTCTTTTTTGTATGTCTGTTATTTCAAGTAATAAGTTTTCATTGTGGAAAAATGAGGAAAATGGAGAAAGTTATTCAGAAGAATAGAACAGTTCACAAAATCAAAGCTCTCTTTGCATTCATTCCATTCTATCTCTATCTATCTTTAAAATATTCAAAGCAAAATTTCCCAATATTGTTGTACTCTATTTAGTTGTTTGCCTTGTAATCTTAATTTCCTATATGCAATTAAGTTAATATCTCTCTTTTTATTGAACATAGAAACCTTCCATTCCACTTACTATCATAAATATTGGAATAGAAGCTTTCATACATATGTATCTGTGATCATCTCTGATTATTTCTTAAAAGTAAAATTATAAGTCACCTGCTTTTAAATACATTGATCTATTTTTTCAGTAGAAAGTTTTATTTTTTTAAGTTTTATAAGATACAAGAAATTTTGACAAATGATATATACTTAGGTATTTTTCTTCTTTTGTATTATAAGGTTTTCCTCACCAAACATTAAATTTCCTGAAAAAAATGATTGATACAATTACTGATTTTCTATCATGTTACCCATACTAATCCGTGGTCCATTGTTTTGAACTAAAATTTCTGTTTCTTTTTCAATCTTAAATGAAAAATATTATAGTAAAACAGTAGGCTCTTGGTTCAGATAGATGTGGATTGAAATCCATCTGTTGTTTACTAGATGTTGTTTGTAAAAAAGTCAGCACATCTCTATTCCTCAGTTTGTTCCTTGCTTACGATATTAATGATGTCAATTTCACAACTGCTGAGAAAAGTTTTGAGATAATATAAGGTATGTGTCTGGCACATTACATTTACTCAATGCCTTTTATCAAGGTATAAAATGTTTATCTATTTTTTACTAGTAGTTTTTTTTTCTTTTTTTGTGTATGTGTGCTGGGTTTTTAATTCAGAGCCTTATGCATACTAATCATCCACTCTACCACTGGACTTTGCCCCTAGTTTCATTTAGTTATAGTTTTTATCATAAATAGATATTGAATTTTCTTATTTTCTCTGCATCTATTGAAATGATATATATTTTTTCTTATTTAGTTTGTTACTATGGAAATTCGGTTGATTAAATTTTTGAATATTGAACCAGCTTTGCATTCTGGGATTGATCTCAATTGACTGTAATGTTACCTTATTCTATATGGCTTAGTTCAGTTTGTTAATATTGTTCCCTGCTTGTTTTTGTGTATTCTATTTTCGCTGTTCTCCAGAGATAATCTATTTCTTGAAGAATTCTCAGCTGTATTCTACTGTTATTTTCAGTCAATGCATGTCAGTGGACTAGTGGGAAACAGAGAAGGGATTTCTGATGTTTCCAGGAAGCCCCGCCTTAGGTACTGTAAACTCAGTCACAGGGATATGGCCTTCACAGTGACCCACTTTCTAGCAAAAAATATGGTTGAGCCTAGTTCTTATTTCTCCCAACGTTAGACATTTCGGCCTGTTCCTTTCCATAGCTGCAAAGGTTTTCCGTTGAGTGTCCTAATGTAACAGTTTCTGTTACTCTTGCCCCTGAAGATTACAGCTTTTGTTCTATGCAAAAAATCAGAAAATGGGTCTGGGAGGAGTTTGGGCTGCTGTTGCTGCTCTTTGTCCCTCCACCTATCCAAGAAATGATACCGTTAAAGACACTTTCCCAGAATACTCCCCTATCTTTCTGGGAGCATTTGGTGGAATCCATGGAGAAAAAGAAAAAAATACAAACATCTTATGTCTATAGCCCTCTGGGTCTTTATGCTCTTAAACCAGTCTATACGTAGTCTTTAGCAATCCATTAACTATTTTTTATTTGAGTTTTTTTTAATAAATAAACTCCTAAGTATCTAGTGGGTTCTCCCATTGTTAAAAAAATGCCTGGATTGTTTTGGTAGCTTATCTCTCCCCATACTTCGGTTACTTGATTGACTTATAATCTTCATCCCTAATAAAGTCAAAGAAAGTCATTAATTTGCATTTTCTTCTGCTCTTTTTGGTTATTATAATGATGAAAACAACATGCTTTCTAGCTATTTAGATAGATACTCAAGGTGAAATTTGAAGTCTATACACTTACTTTTCAAAAATATTTAGTAATTTATAATTTAGTTAAATATGTAGTTATTCTATTCAAAACAATCCCATTTTTAGCATATTTCCAAAAAAATTAATGCACAGTTCACAAAAATTCTTGTGTAAAAATTCATAACAACTCAAACAAATATTATGCCTTCAGCAGAAGGACAGAAGACAAATCACAGTTTATCATGCAGTGAAATAATTCAGTTACTTTAGAAACACAAATACTGGAACATTAATAATATTGACAAATCTAAAAAAAATTTTCTGGGTGAAAGAAGCCAGATACAAAATATATACTGTTTGTTTTCTTTAAATAAATTCAAAAATTAGCAAAACAGCTATAATGGTCAAGTAATAATGGTGGTCTTTTTTTTTTTTTTTTTTTTTTGGAGCTCAGGGGTGATATCAGTTGAAGCATAAAGGAATTTTCTAAAGTGATGGAAATATTTTGTATCCTGATTTTTGGAAGTTCATATATATGCAAAATTGTATAAACCTGTACACTTTAGATCTGTGCATTCTTTGAGTACAAATTATAGTTCAATGTTTAAAAGTAGCCTTATTTTAAAAATAAGTAATTAATGGGGAAGAGTGGTACCTGCCTGTAATCCCAGGTACTTGGGAGACTAAAGCAGGACTATCATAAATTTGAAACTCTGCAAGTCCCCCCGCCCCAAATAATTGAAAGGGCTGGGGATATAGCTTCATGGTAGAGTGCCACTGGGTTCAGTCCTCAGTACTGCAGTAAGTAAGTAAGTAAGTAAGTAAATTGATTAATAAAAGTTAAAGCATTTTTTTCTAAAGAGAGAGAGAGGAGAGAGAGAGAGAGAGAGAGAGAGAGAGAGAGAGAGAGAGAGAGAGAGAATTTTTAATATTTATTTTTTAGTTCTCGGTGGACACAACATCTTTGTTGGTATGTGGTGCTGTGGATCGAACCCGGGCCGCACGCATGCCAGGCGAGCGCGCTACCGCTTGAGCCAAATCCCCAGCCCAGTGAAAGCATTTTTTTCAGATGATTTTTAACTCAGGATTGGTTGGAACCACATCTAAATATTTTTTTAGGTCTCTAAGAGGTTAAGTATTTTCTCCCATATTTTTGCATTTCTCTACTTCTTTTTTACCACAGTGATAGTCCAGGACATATCACATTTTAAAAGTGACATCAGTTGTTTCCTGATCACAATCTGTTTGAAGCAGTGAATGTGATTGGTGGGTGTATTCGGTCTGTATCACAGATACAAAGCCTTGCTCACCATGATGGATGGGCGTGTGCATGTGTGTGTGTGTGTGTGTGTGTGTGTGTGTGTGTGTGTGTGTGTTATTGGTTGTGGGATTGGTCTTGAGTGAGAACACTTTCTTATAGTTAGTGGAATGGCAAGTTGGCATCTCAGGCAACATTGATGGCAGAAATCTCAAAGAATATAGCAGGAATCTGCCATCTAAGGCTCAGCAAGCTCAGAACACTTGGTTATCCTAATTGCTATAAATGAAAAGACCCTCACTATTGAGCTTCTCTGAGAGCTGCATCACACTGGGGCGGGAGGAGGGAGCCCATTTCCATAGAGATGTACCCTGTTTCTATGGAGACTTCAGCTAGGCTTCAAGGGGCTGGTGGGATAGTACCAGTGGATGCTGCCAAGCCCTGGGTCATTCTGAGGAGCCTGCTACTTCAGGGGAGGTGGCAGGGTATCAGCCTATGGGGCCGGGACAAGGCTCTGTGAAGCTGTGTCAGGCCTGAATTCTAAGCAAGGTACTTGGCAATAGAAACCTCAAAATATGTCCCACCCTCCACCATGCCATGGGTGAGAGAGCCCAGGTGTGTCTCTGGAAGCCAGGCTTGGGCATGAGCATGGACATCAATGATTGCAGAGTATCAACAATAGGGGACCATAAATCTCTTTCAGGTGAGTGCAGATTGAAAATAGGAACATCTGAAGGGAGATGGACTGGGTTTTAGAAAATCATCAGATCTCTAGTTCTAGAACACACAGATAGACCCACTCATGGAATTTTGCATGTGAGTCCAAGGAGCAGGGGTCTATAACTGTGAAACCTGGTTCCCCAGGTTTTAGACACACCTGTTTAGTTCAAAAGAGTGATCTGAATGCTAAAACAAGATCAAAATGAAGTGGTCTGTATCTGAAGACGTGCTGTGTTGAAGGTGGGAGAAAATCTCTGAAGCCCTCATGGACAAAGATATGGAGATCTTTAAAGTCCTAGTTGAAGAGGACATGGTACAGACAACAAATCAGTTTGGGCAGGCTTGCTAGCTGCTGGGATCACTCATGAAAACAGGAATATGTGAAAAATAGCAGATGTAGAGGAGGCTTTGGTGGATTTGATTTGAGTAATGTTGAATGTGAGTCATCTGTGGGATAATCACGTGGGAAATGCCCTTCACAGACAGCCTAGAACTGCAGGTGTGGATTTGGGAGTCATTGTCTTGAAGGCAACTGTTACAGCAAAGGGTGAATATGAAATAACCCAGGAGAATAGAGAAAGTAGAGAAGGAAATAGAGAAAGTAGGGATTCTTGTGATACTTGGTGTTCACGAAAATTGTAGTAAAAGTTTATCCAGAAATGAATAAAAACACCACACTGTCTAGTTCAGTTATAGGTATCGCTTTCTCTAAAAAATTTTCCTAAACAAGAGGTTACCTTATTACCATTAATTATTAATGCAAGTAGGTAAACATCAATGAATCCCATTAATTTGGATAATGTATATTAATTTGTACATTTAATATGTATTAACAATTATGATTTAAAAAACAAAAAAAGAAATTGACTCAGAAAATTTATCATGTAATAACTATTATTTGTAGTGATACTTTGTTACCTGATGATAATACCATATGTTAGTAAACTGTCTTATTATCTTCAATGCCCAGACATTCTTGTCTTTGGTTCTAATAATTTATTGCACATGATTAATAGGCCAACACAGCTTTCATTGAAATTCCAAATCTCAGGGCCATAAGAAGCTTAAAGTATTTAAATTTCAATAGAAAGTCGGTTCTTCAGTTAAGCACAACTAATTTTAAAATCTAAATATAAACAAAATAAAATAAATAAGTATAGAGTCTTAAAAGAATAACTTTTTTTTTTTGCTTTGGCAATAAATGAAATGTTTTGCTGACTAACCTTAGGGATTCATTTCCTCAAACGAAAAAAAAAATGGGCATGACCAAAATGAGGAAGAATGGTGTGATCATGAAAATCCTTATGCACATCAGGGAAACAATGATTCCTATTTGATCTCAATAGAACAAGCAATGATTAAAATTTTTAAATCCAATTTTCATGTTGCTCAGTAAATTGCTTAAAACACACACACACACACACACACACACACACACACACACACAGTACAAGGTCAATTTATTCAAAAAAATATCTGAATGATTTCAGGTGTTTGTGGCAATTTGAATTTATTACTGTGAAATCTAGGAGCTATCTGGCCTGGCCCAGAGTTTTCCTCATATCCTTCCATGTGGTGTGGGTGCTTGGAGCCGAGGGAAAGATCAGAGGTCATTGTGCAGAACAGTTGGCCTCAGTCAGTGAGTTCCAAGTGTTCCCAGTAATGCTGGTCCAAGGACACACTTTGGGAGAGGCTGGGCTCTTTCACCTAACATGCAGGGATGCCCTTACCCCTAAATGGTAGGTTTAAAATCTTAACAAATTCACCAGGAAAAAGCCTCCCTCCTGTCTTGGAGTTTCAGCACTCAATTCAGCATTTAACATCTCTTTCAGTTCTGTTTTTTTGGGGCCTGGTTGTAGGGGGGCAGTTACCGGAGATTGAACTCAGGGGCTTGACCACTGAGCCACATCCCCAGCCCTATTTTATATTTTATTTAGAGACAGGGTCTCACTGAGTTTCTTGTGCCTTGTTTTTGCTGAGGCTGTCTTTGAACTCACTATCCTCCTGCCTCAGCCTCCTGAGCTGCTGGGTTACAGGCATGCACCACTGTGCCAGCTCTTTCAGTTCTTTTTATTTCACCTGTGCTTCTTCTAGCATAAAGGGGAAAGGGAAGACAAATTATTACCTCTTACGATATGTGAGAGCCTTCTAGTTATAAAATTCTTCAAAATAAAAAATTCTCTTTTCCATTTAGGATTTTAAAATTTCTTTTCTTGGTACTTGTTAGTTTCAATTCAAACCAATTTTGTTCCTATACAGGGTCTAATTTAGTCAAAAGCAAGATCTACTAAGAAACCAAAGAGGATAAGATCTGATCCCTATCCTGCTGCGCCCCTCCCCTGACTCAGGCAATGGCAAGGCCCTACTGAGGTGGATGGCCCAAGGCGTCCATCCTCTGGAGGAGCGCAGTATGTTTCTGGGAATGGGCTGATTTGTTTTTATATTCCTTTAATAAGTATAGTTCTGATTTCTCATATGACCATTAAGTATAAAGGAAAAATCATTACTTTCCCAATTAATGCAACTACTTCTAAAGCATAGATCTGTTTGTTCTAAATGCAATGATTCAGCTGTGGAGGGTAAATTGTTAATGTCTAAAGAAAAACTCCCTGTATTCCTGTCAAGGAAGTATTTGAGAAATTAAATTAAAATCTAGAGAAGGAAAATTAATGTTAAGAAGATAGATTAGTGCTTAGTACTGGGTAATTTGTTATTGTTCCTGTGCACAATGGTTTGTGCTCTTACTTTTGTTTGATTAAAAGTAATAACAAATCAACTACTTGCCGTAACCATGGCACCAGTTCCAGTCAGTAAGTCAAGAAAGAATAGTCAAGGTATAGGCCAATAGTTTGGGACATTTGTAACTATTATTAAAAGTAAACTAAGCAGAAACACCTCGAAGCAAACTCGAACTGAAAGTACAAATGCTTGCTTATGCATAAGCCAAGATACATTCTTCTATTCTAATTGTAGCTATGTAATATTTTGTTTTGTTTGAATAATGATTCCTGTTTTGTAACCACAAAGTTCTGTAAGCCTGCCAAAATGAAAAGTATATATAATCAACTTCACAAGTAAAGATTGAGATCAAAACCTTCACTTTGGTGTCTGTGTTGTTTCTCCACCCCCTCTTTCGCCGACTCGTCACCATCCGTTCGTCTCAAGAGACCCTCTGTCGGAGCTGGTCTCCGACACTGTCCTTCAACCATCTTACAATCTAATGGGAAGATGACCTCAATATGTGCAGGAAACTTGGTAACAATTCTATGTAATCTACAAATTATTATTATTTTCCCTTAGTGTTTGCTTGGGCAGCTCTGGGAATGGAGCACTTAATACTTGTCAAAGCCCCTCATTCCATCTTGAATATGCACTCCTCCAGGTCCTAGTTGGGCCTCTCAATTGTGTTCTAAACACTAGGGCAAAACCTTGTGTAAATGTGCACTCAGTAACGGTTTGAAGAATGAAGAAGGTCTGTCAAGTACATCCATGGAGCAGAGTTTTTAAAAGATTCTTTAAAGACGGTACTGTGTGGGACCTAAAAGATCTAACAGAGACTTGACAGAGGCAAGAGGACATTTCTGATCAGTGGTTCTGGTGCAGATATCTCGCTGAGGAAAATAAAGCCTCTGTGGGCATAAGTGAGGCAGCATAGCCCAGCGGCTTCTGAGGAACTCAGTGTCTCCTGTCTCCTAAACATATCCCTTATGGAGACCATCGGCTCAGTTCCCACAGAACAAGCAGCTCTGCATCTTTCTTTCCCAATCAGTCATCTCAAAGTCAGGTGACCAAGAATGAAGTCACTTATGAGTGACCCCAAAATATAATATTTCTAAAGGAGGGGGGTTGTGTATGAAGTAGATTACTCACAAGCTTCAGGGATTTATTACAGTTAATAAATTGCTTGCAACTCCCCTCCCACACCATCCATGAGTTGTAAGATAAAGACGAAAACCCCTAGTTAGTGAATGAATACGTTTCTAAACATAACTTCTTCTACAATAATGATTTTTATTTAAACAGATATTTTGGTAGGTCTATTGTTATGCTATATTGTATCATAATGAGAATGTGTCCCTATACTTTCTCCCTAAAAATTATTCCTTTTTGTCCTGCTCATCAAAAGCAGAGGATTAACACTTAGCATTATCTATTGTTTACCATAAGTAATTTTCCAAACACATCATGTCACTTAAGGAATTTAGGCATCCCAGGGTTTCTGGTTATGTTTTGGGTTTTCTTCCAGTACTGGAGGCATCATGCTAAATCCCTCAGGTTTTGTGATAACCTCTGAAGTTATTTCTACTCTGGCAATACAAGTAGTACTGTGAAAACTTAGACACACATAGAAAAGGTGATATGATAGGTCATTACATAAATGCCATCAAAATTGTAATGAAAATATGTACAATATTCTGTAATATGATTTTAAGGTGTAGGTATATCCTGATTCTGGGATAGTGTTTTTGAAAATTGTGATGGTAAATAAACTACTTACCAGCAACTCTCACAGAGAGGCGTAGATTTCTGGTTTTGGTGTGGTCCTTGCTGCTCTCCATACTAGCACCTGGGCTGCAAAGAAAGCTCTTGTTGGTCTCAATTCACCACAAAACGGACCTGTTATTCTGAAAGTTGCCTGTCAAATATCTGTGGCCTCATGAAGGAGTCAAAATCCTCTGATCTCTCACAATTCATTTTTCTGTGATGGACATTTATAGAGATCTGGGGCCGACCTGTTGGGAATATGCATCGAGCCTTTCCTCTGCAGCTGCTCTGGGACTCCTCAGTGTTCAAACACAACTCAAGGGCTGTGGCTTGAGTTCAACTGCAACAATGGAGAGCAGTTAGTTCGCTGTTGGATTCATTAATGTCTTGGCAATCACCTGTTCCCAGAATACAGTGAGAAGATCAGCGTCCTCTCTCTTCTGGGATGTGGGTGAGCAAAGTTCAGAGTGAGATTTCTGCTAAGAAGTTGTGGGTGGCTGAAACCTCAAGACTTCCTTCCTTCCCCCTAGGGAGAGAAGGGGTCAGGGTGGGTGTACACTTATTGGGATAGATTTTGCATGGCATATGAAGTTTTTCCTTCATGTTACATACTTTGCAAGATGGACAGATATCAGAAGCCACAATATTAAAAGCATCCCCACTATCTTCAGCTGATCCACTCCTGCTAAGGGCTTATCCCTTACAAACCCTGTATGACTTCGTGCCCCTTAATTTTAAGATCCTGCTCATGACCTGGTGAAGAAATTGTTTGCTATGGAGTTTAAAAGTAGGGCAAAAAAAAAAGAGTCATCAAACAGCTCTTTCGGCACAGATAGAGAAAAGACAAAAAGCTTGAAAGTCTTGTAGTATTTTACTACACAAAAATAAAAATAAAAGTATTAGATAAAGAGGTAAGTCTCTAAAACATAAGATTTCCCATAATACAATGGGGTTTTCCCTCATGCTTAGGAGAGACACATTAAAAGTACTCCTAAAAGATCTTAGAATGATTAGCCATCAGGGAAAGGCAAAGCTAAAGCACATTTGATGAAGCACTTCACACATTCCAGGGTCGTCACAATAAAAGGAATGATAATGATGTGTTGTTAAGGGAGTGAGGAAATCAGAAGCTTTATTCACCACTCTTAATAATAAGGTAAGCTGGTTCCACTGGTCTGAAAATGATCTGGAACTTCTTCAGAAAGTTAAATATGGAGTTAACCATCCACCTCTTCCACTCCTACTTACAAACTCAAGATTTTAAATAAAAAAGTTGTCCACCAATGATTTGTACATGAATGTTCATATAATTTTCATATTATATATAATGTTCATATTATATATACAAATCTTATTCATATTAGTCAAAAAGTGAAAATGACCAGGCAGGTCTGTAATTTAGCTACTCAAGAAGCTGAGGCAGGAGGATCACAAATTCAGGGAAAACATGGGCAAATTTGCAAGACCCGGTCTCAAAACAAAATTTTTAAAAGGGTTGGGCTTTGGCTTAGTGGTAGAACATTTTTTAGTGTGCAGGAGGCTCCGGGTTCAATCTGCAGTACGACACCCACACAGACACAAAGTAAAAATTACTATCCAGTGGGAAATGAACAAAGAAATGTGGCATTTTCATAAGATGGAAATCAGTCACAATAAGGAGGAATAAACTAAAATACTAATACAAACTACAATATAACTGAAAATTGCAAACATCCTAAGTGAAACGAGTCAGATAAAAAAGGCGTATATGGTATTACTTCATTAAAAATATCCACAGAAACTTGACTGTATACATGGGTCTTTCCACATGTCAAGGAGAATCACAGAAATGGTGTTTATTTAAAACTTAGAATCAAGATCCATTAGGAAAATGCAAGTCAAAGTCAAATTGCACATAGCACTTCACATTCACTAGTGTTGGCTAGAGCTGCAATATTGGGGGAAAGGAGATTGACTGCTTTGGGTATAGGCTTTTTTTGGAGAGAAAAGTAATATAAATATTGTGAAATACCTGTGGATTAGAGAACCCAAATGAGGTCACAATGTGTCACATACTTAGCACAGTGTGCTTCCCCTGGTTGGAGAAGCAACACAGTGGTCATGAGACAGTGTGTATGGAGAGAACGCTCTTGTAATTGCTGCTGAAGAGTTCACATATTTCTACAACTAAGACATTTCCTAGAATGAAAACATCATCTAGTTCTTATCTCACTATACAGTCTGTCTCCCAGCAAGCTTCCTCAGGGCACTCTGGACCTCGTTGCTTCTCAGGCTGTGAATGATGGGCTTCAACATGGGGGTCACCACTCAGAAGAGCACAGAGACCAGGGTGTCCGTGTCCAGCCTTCTCTGGGCCTGTCATAGTGGAAGTTGGCTGTTCCATAGAAGACCACCACGACAATGAGGGGGGTCGCACAGGTGGAGAAGGCCATCCTCCTGCACTGGGCAGAGGGAATTCCCAAGATGGCCACCATGATGAGTGCGTAGAAGCCTGCAGTGAAGAGGCAGGGGCTCAGGTGCATGGTGGCACTGACAACGTGGAGCGCAGACTCGTTGACAGAGGTTTTTGAGCAGGAGAGCTTCAGGAGCAATGGGGTGTCTCAGAGAACGTGGCTGATCTAATGGGGCCCACACAGAGTGAGTGTGATGGCCAGCACCGTGTGTGTGACCAAATTATCCAGCCCACACATTTAGGACCCAGTCACCAGGCTGACACAGTCCTTCACACTGATGATGACTGGGTACTGAGGAGGACAGCAGGTGGCCACACAGCAGTCATACTGGCCACACACCCAGTAAGACGCCTTCTGTGCCAGCACTTGTCACCAAGAAGAAGATCTGGGAAAGGCAGCCCTCATAAGAAATGGCCTTCTTCTCCCAGAAGAAGTTCACCAGCAGTACTGAGAGCATGGTGGATGTGAAAAATAAGTACATTTGAGTGTGGAGAGCAGGACTGACCCTGGTGGCCACTATTATGAGCATGTTCCCCAGAAGAGTGGTCATGTAAATGACGAGAAAGAACTACCCTTATAGGTTGGAGTGGTTGGAAAATCCCAGGAAGTTGAATTCAGTGACAAATTATTGATTGCTCATTTCCAATGTTGTCATAGCTACAAAACAGAGAAAAAGAGACCATGATGAAAATGGACTGAGAGCACCCCAAACAGGCTTGTTAATATGCAGCAACATGGCAAATAATATCGAATGAAAAGCAGCCTGGAGACTGATAACCTGTGCGACTGGTCTCAAAAAATCAGACCCATGGAGCCGCACACATTTGCAGGGGTGATGGTGGGTGGGAGTAACCAGAGAATTGCTAGAAGCCAACAGAAAGCCATTCGACCTCATCATGGTGTGAAGTCATTTCTCACTGTCTCAGTAATCTCTGTCTCCTGTTGTCCTTTTATGTAAACATAGGATTTTTGGAGATGTTCATTTTCATTGCATATGTTAAGAAAAAAATTTACAAAGCAGAGTCATCATCTGCAGAAGCAGTCGGTGTTGCCTTCAGTGTTTTCCAATGTAGGGTTTTTCTCATTTTACATCAATCTTGATCTCTGTGTTCAGAAAGGCAGAAGTTAACTATTCCTGTACAATGCTGAAATATCAGGGCCAGAGAAAAATAGAAGAAATAAATTGATGAAGTGGGGTTGGACTTGCTATCTTAAGTATACAGGGAAGATCAGTGTAGTAGAAGGAGAATGAGAGGGTGGAGAGGTTTGGGAAGGGAGGAAATGTGAAAAGTCTTTACGCAGATCATGTTATGTGCACATGGAAGTCTAAAACAGGGGACTGCACCTGTATGTATATGTAGAAAGCACCAGACAGAAATTAACAGATAAATGACCCAAAAAAAGATCAGTAGAGAAAGGAGAATGGGGGCGGGAAGGGGAGGGAGATGGGGGGTGGGGACTGAATGGAGTAAATCAGATTCCATGCACGTAGGATCTTTTCCAAATCAACAAAACTTTTATGTATAACTATTATGCTCTAATATAAAATTTAAGAAGATGACATGATCCTATCAGCAAAGAGTGAGATTTGAATTCTTCTTGACCTATTTGTATACCTTTAATTTCTTTCTTTTGTCCAATGGCTCTGGCAATTTCAAGGATGAAGTTGAAGAGAAGTTGTGAAAGAGGGGGAACCTTGTCTGCTTCCAGTTTTTAGAGTGAATGCTTTCAACCTTTCTCCACTTAGAATGATGCTGCCTTGGGTTTAGCATAGATAGCTTTTACAATGCTTTTACAAAGTTCCTTCTGTCCCTAGTGTTTCTACTGTTTTGACAGGTAGGGGTGCTATATTTTTTTAAATGCTTTTACTGCATCTATTGAGATGATCAATAAACTTACATCTCCCTTAAATAAACTTAATCTCTCCCCTTTGGCTAAACATTCAGATCATCTCCAGTCCTATAAATATTTTAATGAACATTTTCCTACATAAATATATGTGACCATTTTGAATTATCTCTTCAGAATAAAATTTAAATCTGACATAAAATAATTTGTTGTGCAGTTTCTATTTAAAACTAGCTCATGGGATACATTATATTAACTGAAATCAGCCAGACACATAAAGAGAAATAGCAGTTTTTCACTTCTTTGTGGAAGGTAAAAAGTTGATCTCAGAGAAGTAGGGAGTAGAGCGGTGGTTATTGGAGACTGGGAGAGAATCACAAAAATCATTGTGAGTCTGATTTCTCAAGGACTACCTGAAACATGCCCTCTGAGTGTGGTCTTTAAAAAAAAATAAGAGTGGACTTCTAAGAAGGTCCTCAGAAAATCTCTCTTCTCTCCTCAGTGGGCAGCAGGAGGTCCATGGGTCTGGCTGCCTAGGAGCTAGCTGTGGTGTGCAAATGGGCAGGACCAGGACGGCTGGAGAATCTCAATAATCACTAGTAGACCGCATTCTAGGTGAGGGCAGGCTGGAAACAGGCCATCCAGAAGGAAATGGCTTGAGCTCTGAAAAATGACAGAATCTGTGGATTTAGGAAATGGTTGTGGGTCCAATCCACTCATAACACCTACTCCCTGGGTCAGTCCACGGTTGCCACATTTACCACAGGCCTGATCAGAACAACCCAGGGAGGGGGATGCACTCTGGCCTCCTTGCTTAGAGGTTTGGTCTGGGGCCAGCTGACCCATTGCTGCCGGCCTGAGAAGAGGTCGGACGCCAAGGTGGAAGGGAACAAGGGGGGAAGCGTCCCTAGCTCATGGCAGCCAGAAGGTTGGGGCGGGGAAGGGGATGGGAGGAGACAGTTCGCAGTGGACAAGATGTGATTCCCCATTGCATGTCCCCAGCCACACTCCACCTGCCCACACTCCTCTCAGTACAGTGGGCATTTCAGATAATTAACCCACAAAATGGATGGATCCACAGATTAGGTCACAAGTCTCACAGTCTAATCGTTTCACCTCTGAACACTGCTACTGTGGCTGACCCTGAGCTTTTGATGGGGGGATACCTTATTTCTAAGCCATAATAGTCTCTACAGTCCATGTGCTTTGGTTAGAATACCTTCATGTAGTCAGGGAGACTAATCGGGTGCCAAAACAAGATTAAAAGGAAATATCTGAAAACTGAAGATGTGACATTTGGAGCTTGGGAAAAAGCTCTGAAGAGGAGCCCTGGGTGGAGCACTTTAAAGTCCTGGTGATGAGGACACAAGAGGGCACCTGGTCTGTAAGGTAGCTGATTGGCTGTGGGATCACTCATTAAAACATAAAAAAAAATGATAAGGAGCTTGTCTGGGGAGAGGAAAGGAGGGAAGGAGGTTGGGCCTGGAGTCTGGGTACCTGCGAAGTCTCCCCAAGAAGATTCCAGGAGGAAGTGGGACAGGTTCCCAGGAGATAGGCCTGGGAGTCATGGCTTAGAGTGACTGTGGAAGTCACAGGTTCTCAAAAAGCCAAAAGAGAGCAGGGTGAGAAGGCAGGGCCTCATGGACTGTGCAGAAGAGAAGGTGTCCAGAAGGAGGCTCACCAGCTAACAGCAATCATTCTGCACCATAGTGTCAAAGCTCTGCTCTCTGTACCAGGCCTTCTGCACCCCAGTCTGAAAACTCTGCTCTTTATAACAGTCCTTCTGCACTCCAGTCTACAACCTCTACTCCCTGCAAAAATCCTTCTTTACCCCAGTCTCCAAGTTCTGCTCTCTGAAACACTCTTTCTGCACCCCAGTCTCGAAAATCTGCAACAGTCCTTCTGCACCTCAGTCTGAAAACTCTGCTCTCTGCAACAATCATTCTGCAACCCAGTCTTTAACCTCTGCTCTGTGTAACAGTACTTCTGCACCTCAGTCTCCAAACTCTGCTCTCTATAATATCCTTCTCCACACGAGTCTCCAAACTGTGATATCTGTAAGAGGCCTTCTGCACCCCAGTCTCCAACCGCTGCTCCCTGCAAGAATCCTTCTGCACCCCAGTCTCCAAGTTCTGCTCTCTGAAAGAGTCCTTCTGCACCCCAAGTTCGAACATCTGCTCTCTGCAACAGTCCTTCTGCACCTAAGTCTGAAAACTCTGCTCTCTGCAACAATCATTCTTCAACCAAGTCTCCAAACTCTGCTCTCTTTAACAGTCCTTCAGCACCTCAGTTTCCAAACTCTGCTCTCTATAATATACTTCTGCACACGAGTCTACAAACTGTGATATCTGTAACAGTCCTTCTGCACCCCAGTCTCCAACCTCTGGTCTCTGTAACAGGCCTTCAGCACCCCAGTCTCCAACCTCTGGTCTCTGTAACAGGCCTTCAGCACCCCAGTCTCCATCCTCTGCTCTGTGTAACACGCCTTCTTCACCCCAGTCTCCAACCTCTTCGCTCTGAAACGATCATTCTGCACCTCAGTCTCCAAACTCTGCTCTCTGTAAGATCGTTCTGCACCCCAATCTCCAAACTCTGCTCTCTGTAACAGTCCTTCTGCACCCCAGTATCCAACGTCTGCTCTCTGTAACAAAACTTCTGCACCCCAGTCTCCGAACTCTGCTCTCTGTAACAGTCCTTCTATACCTCAATCTCCAAACTTTGCTCTCTGTAAAGGTCCTTCCGCACCCCAGTCTCCCCAACTCTGCTTTGTGTATCAGTCGTTCTGCAACCCAGTCTCCAAACTCTGCTCACTGTATCAGTCCTTCTGCACCTAAGTCTCCAACCTCTGCTTTCTGTAACAGTCCTTGTGCACCCAGTCACAAATCTATGCTCTTTGCAACATTTCTTCTGCACCCCAGTATTCAACCTATGCTCTCTGTAACTGTCCTTCTGGACCCCAGTCTCCAACCTCTGCTCTCTTTAAGATCCTTCTTCACCTCAGTCTCCAACCTCTGCTCTCTGCAACGATAATTCTGCACCCGAGTCTTCAAAATCTGCTCTCTGTAACAGTCCTTATGCACCTCAGTCTCTTACATCTGCTCTCTGTAACAGTCCTTCTGCACCTCAGTCTCTAACCTCTGCTCTCTGTAAAAATCTTTCTGCAACTCAATCTCCAACCTCTGCTCTCTGTAACAGTCCTTCTGCAACTCAGTATCCAACCTCTGCTCTCTGTAATGATCCTTCTGCACCTCAGTCTCCAACCAATGCTCTCTGTAACAGGCCTTCTGTACTACAGTCTCCAAACTCTGCTCTCTGTAAAAGTCCTTCTGCACCTCAGTCTCCAACCTCTGTTCTCTGTAACGATTCTTCTGCACCTCAGTCTCCACCCTCTGCTCTCTGCAATGGTCTTTCTGCACCCCAGTCTCCAAACTCTGCTCTTTGTAACAGTCCTTCTGTACCGCAGTCTCCAACCTCTTCTCTCTGTAACGGTCCTTCTGCACCACAATTGCAAACCTCTTCTTTCTATAATAGTGCGTCTGCACCTCAGACTTCAATTTATGCTCTCTGTAACAGTCCATCTGCACCTCAGTCTGAAATTTCTGCTCTCTGCAACGATCCTTCTGTACCCCAGTCTATGAACTGTGCTATCTGTAACAGTTCTTTTGCACCCCAGTCTCCAACCTGTGCTCTCTGTAAAACGCCTTCTGCACTCCAGTTTCCAAACTCTGCTCTCTGTAACACACCTTCTTCACTCCAGTCTCCAACCTCTTCTCTCTGCAACGATCTTTCTGCACCTCAGTTTCCAACCTCTACTCTCTGCAACAGTTTTTCTGCACCCTAGTCTCCAACCTCTGCCCTCTGTAAGATTTTTCTGCGCCTCAGTCTCCAACCTCTGCTCTCTGTATAAGTCCATATGCACCCCAGTATCCAACCTCTGATCTCTGTAACAATCTTAGGCACCTAAATCTCCAACTTCAGCTCTCTGCACCGGTAATTCTGCACCCCAGTCTCCAAACTCTGTTCTCTGCAACAGTCCTTCTGCCCACAGTCTCCAAAGTCTGCTTTCTGTATCAGTTCTACTGTACCCCAGTCTCCAACCTCTGCTCTCTCTAACAGTCCTTCTGCACCTCAGTCTACAACCTCTACTCTCTGTAACAGTCCTTCTGCAACCTAGTCTCCAACCTCTACTCTCTGCAACATTTCTTCTGCACCCCAGTCTCCAACCTGTGCTCTCTGTAACTGTTCTTCTGCACCCCAGTCTCAAACATCTGCTCTCTGTAAGTATCGTTCTCCACCATATTCTCCAACATCTGATCTCCTCAACAATCATTCCACACCAAAGTCTCCAACCTCTGCTCTCTGCAACTATCCTTCTGCACCGCAGTCTTCAACCTCTGGTTTCTGTAACAGTCCTTATGTAGCTCAGTCTCCAAACAATACTCTCTGTAAGATACTTCTGCACACCAGTTTACAACATCTGCTCTCTGCAAAGATTTTTTAGAACCCCAGTCTCCAACCTCTACTCCCTGTAACAGTCCTTCTGCAACCAATTCTCCAAACTCTGCTCTCTGTAACAGTCCTTCTACACCCCAATCTCCAAAGTCTGCTCTCTGTAACAGGCCTACTGCACCCCAGTCTTATAACTCTGCTCTCTTTAATAGGCCTTCTGCACCCAAGTCTCCAACCTCTGCTCTCTGAAGAAATCCTTCTGCACCCCAGTCTCCATCCTCTGCTCCCTGTAACAACCCTTCTGTACAGCAGTTTCCAAACTCTGCTCTCTGTAACGGTCCTTCTACACCCAAGTCTCCAACCTCTACTTTCTGTATTAGTCTTTCTGCACCCCAGTCTCCAAACTCTGCTCTCTGTAACAGTTCTTATGCACCTCAGTCTCCAAACTCTACACACTGCAACAGTCCTCTACACCCCAGTCTCTACCCTCTGCTCTCGGTAACAGTTCTTCTGCACCCCAATCTCCAAACTCTGCTCTCGGAAACACTCCTTCTGCACTCCAGTCTTCACCCTGTGATCTCTGTAACAATTCGTCTGGACATCAGTCTCCAACCTCTGCTCTATACAACGTTCCTTCTGCTTCTCAGTCTCCAAACACTACTCTCTGTAGAAGTCCTTCTGCACCTCAGTCTCCAAACTCTGCTCTCTGTAAGATCCTTCTGCAACCAATTCTCCAAACTCTGCTCTCTGTAACAGTCCTTCTACACCCCAATCTTTAAAGTCTGCTCTCTGTAACAGGCCTACTGCACCCCAGTCTTATAACTCTGCTCTCTTTAATAGGCCTTCTGCACCCAAGTCTCCAACCTCTGCTCTCTGCAGCGATCCTTCTGCACCCCAGGATCCACCATCTGCTCTCTGCAACAGTAATTCTGCACCTCAGTCTGAAAACGTTGCTCTTTGCAACAATTCTTCTGCACCCCAGTCTTAAACCTCTGCTCTTGTAACACTTCTTCTGCACCTCTGTCTCCAAAATGATCTCTGTAAGATCCTTCTGCAACCCAGTCTCGAAACTGTGCTATCTCTAACAGTCCTTCTGCACCCCAGTCTCCAACCTATGCTCTCTGCAACAGTCCTTCTGCACCCCAGTCTCCAACCTCTAATCTCTGTAAGATAGTTCTGCACCACAGTCTTTAACCTCTTCTCTCTGCATCAGTCCTTCTGCACCCAGTTCTCCAAACACTGCTCTCTGCAATATTTCTTCTGCACCCGAGTCTCCAACCTGTGCTCTCTGTAAAAGTTTTTCCGGACCCCACATTCCAACATCTGCTCTCTGCAATGATCCTTCTTCTACCCAGTCTCCAAACTCTACTCTCTGTAAAAGTCCTTTTGTATCACAGTCTCCGACCTCTTCTTTTTGTAACGGTCCATCTGCTCCTTAATTGCCAACCTCTGCTTTCTGTAACAGTCCTTCTGCACCCCAGTCTCCAAACTCTTCTCTCTTCAACGATCCTTCTGCACCTCAGTCTCTTACCTCTGCTCTCTGTAAAAGGACATCTGCACCTCAGTCTCCATTCTTTTCTTTCTGTAATAGTCCTTCTGAACCCCAGTATCCAATCTCTGCTCTCTTTAACAATCCGTATGCACCTCTGTGTTTAACGTCTGCTCTTTGTAACAGTCCTTCTGCACCCCAGTCTCCAAACTCTGCTCTCTGTAACAGTCCTTCTATACCGCAGTCTACAACCTCTACTCTATATAAAGATTCTTCTGCATTCCAATTGCCAAACTCTGCTTTCTGAAACAGTTCTTCTGAACCTCAGACTCCAACCTCTGCTCTCTGTAACAGACCTTCTAAGACTCAGTCTGAAACTTCTGCTGTCTGCAACAATCCTTCTAAACCCCAGTCTCCAAACTGTGCTATCTGTTACAATCCTTCAGCACCCCAGTCTCCAACATCTTCTCTCTGTAACAGGTCTTCTGCAACTCAGTCACCAAAGTCTGCTCTCTGTAACAGGCCTTCTGCAGCCCAGTCTCCAAACTCTTCTCTCTGCAACAGTCCTTCTGCACCCCAGTTTACAACCTCTGCTCTCTGTAAGATCCTTCTGCACCCCGTTTGCAAACTTTGCTCTCTGCAACAGTCCCTCTGCACCCCAGTCTAAAAACTCTGCTCTCTACAACAATCCTTTTGCACCCCAGTTTCCAAATTCTGCTCTCTACAAAAGTTCTTCTGCACCCCAGTCTCAAACATCTGCTTTCTGCAACAGTTTTTCTGCACCTCTGTCTGACAACTCTGCTCTCTGCAATGATCATTTTGCACCCCAGTCTTCAAACTCTGCTATATGTAACAGTCTTTCGGCACCTCAGTCTCCAACCTCTGCTTTCTGTAAGATCCTTCTGCACCCCAGTTTCCAAACTCTGCTCTCTGTAATATTCCTTCTGCTCCCTAGTCTCCAACCTCTGCTCTCTTAAACAGTCCTTCTGCTCCACAGTCTCCAACCTCTGATCTCTGTAACAATCCTTCTTCACCCCAGTCTCCAACCTCTGCTGTCTGCAATGATCATTTTGCACCCAATCTCCAACCTCTGCTCTCTGCAAAAGTTCTTCTGTACACCAGTCTTCAACATCTGCTCTCAGCAACAGTCCTTCTGAACCTAAGTCTGAAAACTATGCTCTCTGCAACGATCCTTGTGCACCCCAGTCTCCAAAATCTGCTTTCTGTAACAGTCCTACTGCAACCTCAGTCTCCAAAATCTACTCTCTGTAACAGTGCTTCTAAACCCCAGCCTCCAACCTCTGATCTCTGTAAGATCCTTCTGCACCCAAGTTTCCAAATATTCTCTCTGTAACATTCCTTATCCTCCCCAGACTCCAACCTTTGCTCTCTGTAACAGTCCTTCTGCTCCCCAGTCTCCAACCTCTGCTCTCTGTAACAGTCCTTCTGTACCTCAGTCCCCAACCTCTATTCTCTGTAACAGTCGTTCTGCACACCAGTCTTCAAACTCTCTTTTCTGTATCATTCCTTCTGCAACACAGTTTCCAACCTCTGCTCCCTGCAACATTCCTTCTGTACCTCAGTCTCCATCCTCTGCTCTCTGCGACAGTTCTTCTGCACCCCAGTCTCCAACCTCTGCTCTCTACAACAGTTCGACTGCACCCCAGTATCCAAGGTCTGCACTCTGAAACAGTCCTTCTCCACAGCAGTCTCCAAACTCTGCTCTCTGTAACAGTCCTCCTGTAGTGCAGTCTCCAAAATTTGCACTCTGTAAGGGTTCTTCTGTTCCCCAGTCTTCAACCTCTGCTTTCTATATCAGTCCTTAAGCACCAAAGTCTCAAACCTCTGTATCTGCAACAATCCTTCTACACCGCAGTCTCCAAACTCTGCTATCTGCAACACTCCTTCTGCACCCCAGGCTCCAACCTCTGCTCTTTGTAACAATCCTTCTGCACCTCAGTCTCAAAACTCTCCTCTCTACAATGGTGCTTCTGCACCTCAGACTCTAACCTCTACTCTCTGTAACAGTCCTTCTGCAGCTCAGTCTCCAACATCTGCTCTCTCTAAGATCCTTCTGCAACCCAGTCTGTAAACTCTGCCCTCTGTAACAGTCCTCTGCACCCCATCTCCAACCTCTGTTCTCTGTAACATTCCTTTTGGACGCTGATCTCAAACATCTGCTCGCTACAAAGATCCTTCTGCACCCCAGTCTCCATCCTCTGCTCTCTACAACAGTTCTTCTGCACCCCAGTCTCCATTATCTGCTCTCTGCAACAGTCCGTCTGCACCTCAGTCTGAAAACTCTGTTCTCTGCAACGATCCTTCTGCACCCCAGTCTCCAACCTCTGTTCTCTGTAACAGTCCTGCTGTACCACAGTCTCTAAGCTCTGCTCTCTGTAAGATCCTTCTGCAAGCCTGTTTCCAAACTCTGCTGTCTGTAACAGTTCTTCTGCACCCCAGTCTCCAACCTCTGCTCTTTGTAACAGGCCTTTTGCACCCCATTCTCCAACCTCTGGTCTCTGAAAAAGTCCTTCTGCACCCGAGTCTCCAAACTCTGCTTTCTATATCAGTCCATCTGCACCCCAGTCTCCAACATCTGGCTCTCTGTAACAGTACTTCTGAATCTCAGTCTACAAACTCTGCTCTCTGCAACAGTCCTTCTGCAACCCAGTCTCCAACATCTGCTCTCCGCAACAGTCCTTCTTCACCAAAGTCTGCAAACTCTGCCTCTGTAACAGTCCTACGGCAACACAATCTTCAACATGTACTCTCTGCAACAGTCCTTCTTCACACAAATCTCAAACCTATGCTCTCCGCAACAGCCCTGCTGCACCCCATGTCCAGCCACTGCTCTCTGCAGCAGTTCCTCTGAGACCAAGTCTCCAACGTCTGCTCTCTGTAACAATCCTTCTGCACCTCAGTCTCCAACCTCTGCTCTCTGCAATGGTCCTTCTGCACCTCGGTCTCAACTCTATGTAAAAGTACTTCTGCACACCTTCTCCAAACTCTGCTCTTCGTAATAGGCCTTCTGCACCCCAGTCTCCGAACTCTGTTCTCTATAACCATCCTTCTGCACCCCAGTCTCCAACCTCTGCTCTCTTTACCAGTTCTTCAGCACCCATGTCTCCAAACTCTGCTCTCTGTAACAGTCTTTCTACACCTCAATCTCCAACCTCTGCTCTCTGCAACAGTCCTTCTGCACTCCAGTCTCCAACCTCTGCTCTCTACAACAGTCTTTCTGCACCCCAGGTTCCAACATGTACTCTCTGCAAAAGTCCTTCTGCACCTCAGTCTGAAAACTCTATTCTCTGCAACGATCCTTCTGCACCCTAGTCACCAACCTCTACTCTCTGTAACAGTCCTGCTGCACCTTGGTCTACAACCTATGCTCTCTGTAATATCGTTGTGCAACCTTGTCTAAAAACTCTGCTCTCTGTAACAGTTCTTCTGCACCCTAGTCTCTGATCTCTGCTCTCTGTAACAGGCCTTTTGCATGCCAATCTCCATCCTCTACTCTCTGTAACAGTCCTTTTTCACCTTAGTCTCCAACCTCTGCTCTCTGCAACAGTCCTTTTGCACCTTAGTCTCCAATCTCTGCTCTAAGCAACGATTCATCTGGACTTCAGTATCTAAAGTCAACTCTCTGTAACAGTCCTTCTGCTCCCCAGTCTCTAACCTCTGCTTTCTGCAACGATCTTTCTTCACCCGAGTCTGCAAAGTCTGGTCTCTGCAACAAACCATCTGCACCCCAGTCTCCAACCTCTGCTCTCTGCAACGATCCTTCGGCACCCCAGTCTCCAACATCTGCTCTATGCAACAGTCCTTCTGCAACCCTGTCTTCAACCTCTGCTGTATGTAATATCCTTCTGCACCACAGTTTCAAATCTCTGCTCCCAGTAACATTCCATCTCTACCCCAGTCTCCAACCTCTGCTTTCTGCAACGCTACTGCTGCACATGAGTCTCCAACCTCTTCTCTATAACATTCCTTCTGCACCTCAGTCTCCAACCTCTGCTCTCCTCAACAGTACTTCTGCACCCCTGTCTCCAACCTCTGCTCTCTGTAAGATCCTTCTGCACCCCAGTCTCCAAACTCTGCTCTCTGTAACAATCCTTCTCCACCTCAATCTCCAACATGTGCTCTCTGCAACAGTCTTTCTACACCCGATTCTCTAAACTCTGTTCACTGCAACAGTCCTTCTGAACCACAGTTTCCAACATCTGCTCTCTGGAACAGTCCTTCTGTACCCTAGTCTCCAATGTATGCTCACTGTAACAGTCCTTCTGTACTACAGTCTCCAAACTCTGCTCTCTCTAAAGGTCCTTCTGCACCACAGTCTCCAACCTCTGCTCTCTTTATCAGTACTTCTGCACCCCAGTCTCCAACCTCTGCTCTCTGCAACATTCCCTCTGCACCTCAGTCTCCAAACTCTGATCTCTGCGACAGTTCTTCTGCACCCCAGTCTGCAACCTTTCTCTCTGCAACAGTTTTTTCTACACCCCAGTCTCTAATATCTGCACTTTTAAATAGTCCTTCTCAAGCCCAGTCTCCAACCTCTGCTCTCTGTAACAGGCCTCCTGTACTGCGGTCTTTAAAGTCTGCTCTCTGTAATTTTCCTTCTTCAACACAGTCTCCAACCTCTTCTTTCTCTATCAGTCATTCTGCACCCCAGTCTCCAACCAGTGATCTCTGTAACAGTCCTTCTGCATCTCAGTCTCCAAACTCTGCTCTCTGCAACATTACTTCTTCAACCAAGTCTCCAAACTCTGTTCCCTCACACAG
The DNA here is from genome assembly GCF_052094955.1 of Ictidomys tridecemlineatus. NCBI lineage: Eukaryota > Metazoa > Chordata > Mammalia > Rodentia > Sciuridae > Ictidomys > Ictidomys tridecemlineatus. The sequence continues at coordinate 5,022 of NW_027521103.1, read as the reverse complement.
TCTTTCTACAGCACAGTCTCCAATCCCTGTAATCTACAACAGTCCTTCTGCACCCCAGTCTCCAAAATCTGCTCTCTGCAGCAGTCTTTCTGAAACCCAGTCTCCAAACTCTGCTCTTTGCAACGATCCTTCTGGACCCCTGTCTTCAACGTCTTCTCTCTGCAATAGATCTTCTGCACCACAGTCTCCAACCTCTGCTCTATTTAAGATCCTTCTGCACTCCAGTTTCCAAACTCTGATCTCTGTAACATTCCTTCTCCACCCAGTCTCCAACCTCTGTCCTCTGCTACAGTTTTCTGCTCCCCAGACTCAGAGATCTGCTCTCTGTAACAGTCCTTCTGTACCGCAGTCTCCAAATTCTGCTCTTTGTAACAGTCTTTCTTTACTCCAGTCTCCAACCTATGCTTTCTGTAACAGTCTGTCTGATCCCCAGTCTCCAAACTCTGTTCCCTGTATCTATCCTTCTGCACCTCAGTATCCAACCTGTGCTCTACATAAGAGTTCTTCTGCACCCCAGTCTCCAACCTCTGCTCTTGGTATCAGTCCTATACCGCAGTCTCCAACCTCTGCTCTCTGTAACGGTCCTTCTGCACCCCAAATTCCAAATTCTGCTTCCTGTGACAATCCTTCTGCACCTGAGTCTCCAAACACTCCTCTCTGTAACAGTTCTTCTACACCTCAGTCTCCAACCTCTGTTCTCTGTAACAGTCCTTCTGCACCTCAGTCTGAAACCTCTGCTCTCTGCATGATACTTCTGCACCCCAGTCTCAAACCACTGCTCTCTGTAACAGTCCACCTGCACTTTAGTCTCCAACCTCGGCTCTTTGTAAGATCCTTCAGCAACCCAGTCTCCAAACTCTGCTCTCAATAACAGTCTTTCTGCACCCCAGTCTCCAAACTCTCCTCTCTGTACCAGTCTTTCAGCACCCCGGTCTCAAACCTCTGCTCTCTGCAACAGTCCTTCTGCACCCCAGTATACAAACTCTGCTCTCTGCAACAGTCCTTCTGCACCCCAGTCTCCAACCTCTACTCTATGTAACAGAACTTATGTACCTCAGTCTCCAATCTCTGCCATCTGCAACAGTCCTTCTGCACCACAGTCTCCAAACTCTTGTCTCTGTAAGATCCTTCAGCACTCCAGCTTCTAAACTCTGTTTTCTGTAACATTTCTTCTCCTCTCCAGTCTTTATCCTCTGCTTTGTGCAAGTGTCCTGCGGCACCTCAGTCTCCATTCTCTGTCCTCTGCAACAGTCTTTCTGCTCCCCAGTCTCCAACATCTGCTCTCTGTAACAGTCCTTCTGTACCGAAGTCTCAAACCACTGCTCTCCGTAACTGGCCTTCTGCACACCAGTCTCCAAATACTGCTTTCTGTATCAGTCCTTCTGCATCTCAGTCTCAAACCTCTGCTCTCTGTATTTATCCTTTTGCACCTCAGTCTCCAATCTGTGCTCTATGTAACATTCCTTCTGCACCCCAGTCTCCAAACTCTGCTCTCTGTAACAGTTTTTCAATAGCGCAATCTCTTAACTCTGGTCTCTGTAACGGTCCTCTGCACACCAATTTCCAACCTCTACTTTCTGTAACAGTCCTTCTGCACCTCAGTCTGATACCTGTGCTCTCTAAACGATCATTCTGCACCCCAGTTTCAAAACATTGCTCTCTGTAACAGTCCAACTGCCCCTCAGTCTCCCACCTCTCCTCTCTGTAACAGGCCTTCTGCAACCCAGTCTCCAAAGTCTTCTCTCTGTGGCAGGCCTTCTGCAACCCAGTCTCCAAAATCTGCTCTCTGTAACTATCCTTCTGCACCCCATTCTCCAACCTCTGCTCTCTGCAATGATTCTAGTGCACCCCAGTCTCCAACCTCTGATCTCTGCAACAGTTCTTCTGCACCACAGTCTCCAAATTCTTCTCTCTGTAAGATCCTTCTGCACCCCTGTATCCAACCTCTGCTCTCTGTAACAGTCCTTCTGCATCCAAGTCTCCAACCTCTGCTCTCTGTAACAGGACTTCTACACCTCAGTCTCTAACCTCTGCTCTCTGCAACAGTCCTTCTGCAGCATATTCTCCAATCTCTTTTCTCTACAACAGTCCTTCTGCACCCAAGTTACCAACATCTGCTCTCTGCAACAGTCCTTCCGCACCCCAGTCTCCAACATTTGCTCTCTGCAACAGTTCTTCTGCATCTCTGTCTGAAAGCTCTGCTCTCTGCAACAACCCTTCTGCACCCCAGTCTCCTACCTCTGCTCTCTGTAACAGTCCTTCTGCACCTCAGTCTCCCAACTATGCTCTCTGGAAGATCCTACTGCAACCCAGTCTTTAATCTCTGCACTCTGTGACAGTCCTTCTGCACAACAGTCTTAAACCTCTGCTCTCTGTAACAGGCCTTCTGCACTCCAGTCTCCAACCTCTTCTCTCTGCAACGATTCTTCTCCACCCCAGTCTCCAACATCTGCTCTGTGCAACAGTCTTTTCACCCTAGTCTCCGAACTCTGCTCTCTGTGAGATCCATCTGAACCCAATCTTCAACCTCTGCTCTCTGTAACAGTCCTTCTGCACCCAGTCTCCAATCTCTGATCTCTGTAACAGTCCTTCTGCACCTCAGTCTCCAACCTCAGCTTTATTTAATAGTCCTTCTGCAACTCAGCCTCTAAAATCTGCTCTCTGCAACAGACCTTCTGCACCCCAGTCTCCAACATCTGCTCTTTGCAACAATCCTTCTGAACGCCAGTCTCCAACGTCTGCTCTCTGCAACAGTCCTTCTGCACCACAGTCTCCAACCTCTGCTCTCTTTAAGATCCTTCTTCACTCCAGTTTTCAAACTCTGCTCTCTGTAACATTTCTTCTCCACCTTAAGCTCTAACCTCTTTTCTCTGCAACAGTTTTCTGCTCCCCAGACTCCGAGATTTGCTCTCTGTAACAGTCCTTCTGTACCGCAGTCTCCAATTTCTGCTCTTTGTAATGGTCCTTCTTCACTCCAGTCTCCAACCTATGCTTTCTGTAACAGTCTGTCTGATCCCCAGTCTCCAACCTCTGTTTTCTGTATCTATCCTTCTGCACCTCGGTCTCCAACCTGTGCTCTATGTAACAGTTCTTCTGAACACCAGTCTCCAACCTCTGCTCTCGGTAACAGTCCTATACCGCAGTCTGCAAAGTCTGCTCTCTGTAACAATCCACCTGCACCTTAGTCTCCAACCTCGGTTCACTGTAAGATCTTTCAGCAACCCTTCTCCAAACTCTGCTCTCTATAAGAGTCTTTCTGCACCCCAGTCTCCAAACTCTCCTCTCTGTACCAGTCTTTCAGCACCCCAGTCTCCAAACTCTCCTCTCTGTAACAGGCCTTCTGCACCACAGTCTCCAACCTCTTCTCTCTGAAATGATCCTACTGGACCTCAGTCTCCTACCTCTGATCTCTGAAACAGTCCTTCTGCACCTCAGTCTCCAAATTCTGCTCTCTGTAAGATCCTTCAGCAATCCAGTCTCCAAACACTGCTCTCTATAACAGTCCTTCTGCACCCCAGTCTCCAACCTCTCCTCTCTGTAATAGACTTACTGCACGCCAGTCTCCAAACTCTTCTCTCTGCAACGATCCTTCTGCACCCCAGACTCCAACCTCTGCTCTCTGTAAAGATCCTACTGCCCCAGTCTCCAACCTCTGATCTCTACAACAGTCCTTCTGCACCTCAGCCTGAAAACTCTGCTCTCTGCACGATCCTTATGCACCCCAGTCTCCAACCTCGACTCTATGTAACAAGACTTCTGCACCTCAATCTCCCACCCCTCCTCTCTGTAACAGGCCTTCTTCAGGCCAGTCTCCAAACTCTACTCTCTGTAGCAGGCCTCGGCACCCCAGTCTCCAAAATCTTCTCTCTGCAACGATTCTTCTGCACCCCAGTCTCCAACCTTGCTCTCTGCAATGATCCTAGTGCACACCAGTCTCCAACCTCTGATCTCTGAAACAGTGCTTCTGCACCTCAGTCTCCAAATTCTGCTCTCTGTAAGATCCTTCTGCACCCCTGTATCCAACCTCTGCTCTCTGTACCAGTCCTTCTGCATCTTAGTCTCCAAACTCTGCTCTCTGTTACAGGCCTTCCACACCTCAGTCTCCAAACTCTGCTCTATGCAACAGTCCTCTGCACAACAGTCTCCATCCTATGCTCTCTAAAACAGTCCTTCTTCACCCTAGTTACCAACATCTGCACTCTGCAACAGTCCTTCTGCAGCCCAGTCTCCAACATCTGCTCTCTGCAACACTTCTGCACCTCAGTCTGAAAACTCTGCTCTCTGCAACGACTCTTCTGCACCCCAGTCTCCTACCTCTGCTCTCTGTAACAGTCCTTCTACACCTCAGTCTCCAAACTCTGCTCTCTGTAAGACCCTTCTGCTACCCAGTCATTAAACTCTGCACTATGTAACAGTCGTTATGCACAACAGTCTTTAAACTCTGCTCTCTGTAACAGAACTTCTGCACTCCAGTCTCCAACCACTTCTCTCTTCAACAGTCCTTTGTACCCCAGTCTCCAAACTCTGCTCTCTGTAAGATCCATCTGAACCCCAGTCTTTAACGTCTGCTCTCTGTAAATGTCCTTCTTCACCCCACTCATCAAACTCTGCTCTCTGTAACAGTCCTTCTTAACCCAAGTCTCCAATATCTGCTCTCTGCAGCAGTACTTCTCCACCCCAGTCTCCAAACTCTGCTCTCTGCAACGATCCTTCTGGTCCCCAGTCTCCAACATCTGCTCTCTGCAACAGTCCTTCTGCACCACAGTCTCCAAACTCTTCTCTCTGTAATATCCGTCTGCACTCCAGTTTCCAGACTCTGCTCTTTGTAACATTATTTCTCCACACCAGTCTCCAACCTCTGTCCTATGAATCAGTACTTCTGCTCCCCAGACTCCAAGATCTTCTCTCTGTAACAGTCCTTCTGTACCGCAGTCGTTAACCTGTGCTCTTTGTAAGGGTCCATCTACACCCCAATCTCCAACCTCTGCTTTCTGTATCAGTCTGTCTGAACCCCAGTGTCTA